>NW_020664483.1:23827147-24073190 GCF_002925995.2 Terrapene triunguis
GAGTTGGGTCTCATAGAAAATACCACCTGAACATATTTCTTTATGAATCTCTTTTACCTTTATAACTCTTCCACACACGCTCGTGCTGGGACTTACAAAACACAAAAGTCTGTACCCACTAAAAAGAACTCTGCCTAACAGAGCAAGAAGGGGAAACTCTAAGCCCCCTACCTTTTGGGCTCGATCCTGCTACAATCGAGGGTATATTCCCCTTTGCAATTTTTCCCCGACAGACGGGTAGGAGTGAGGACTCTAACCCTCCCCCTTATGGCCCGGCACATCTACAACTGGGGGTGTGCACACCTGAATGATTGATCACTTTATATGTATGGTATACCTTTTAGCAATATTTGGCAGTATTTTCAACAATCACAGTGCATGTCTTCCCCCTTTCACAATTTTCCACCAAAAACTGTTATGCTTATAAGAAGCACATGGGATCTTTTTCAGGGGAAAAGGCAATACGCCACATTTATTGAAGATACAACAATTACCATATGCATTCAAACACAAAAACACACACACTCACTCACTCTCTCTCTCTCTGTCCCGCCAGTCAATGTTATAGTTATCAGTCCAGATCAAGCTAGTGGCCAGCTAGTTTGATCACCAGTAGGGAGGAGCCGGGCTCCGTCAGTCACGACATGATGCTCCGGGGAAGTCTTGGCAGGACAAACCCAAAGTTTCACGGCAAGGCATCTGCTTATATAGTGATTTTCCTTCATTGGGACCAATGAGTTTTGCACCATCATGGTGTAATCAATTGTTGTTTGACGAATGCTTGTTTTCTTAAATTGTCCTTCTCATTCTTACATCAAGTTCCTCAGGGAGTTATCTCAAGAAGTTGAAGTTCTGCATGGTCTCCCTGGCCTCCATCATTCCCTCCCTGGATCTGGGAAACTGGTACGCCACCCTTGATTTGAAAGATGCGTACTTCCATGTGTCAATATTCCAGGGACACAGATGATTCCTGCGCTTCACAGTGAGTCCCGCTCACTACCACTTCGCAGTGCTCCGAGGGTGTTTACCAAATGCATGGCGGTGGTGGTGGCCTTCCTCAGGCGGCGAGGTATCCAGGTTTACCCGTACCTCGACGACTGGCTCATCAAGGGTCTCATCTAGGTCTCAGGTCCAACACAATATCTCAGTGCTGCAGCTCATGTGCTGTGCTCTGGGTCTGTTAATAAACGAGGAAAAATCAATGTTAGTCCCGGTGCATAAAATTAATCGGAACAGTCCTCGACTCCACCCGTGCCAGAGCATTTCTGCTGCAGGACAGATTAGAGACAATGGCAGGTCTCATTGCCAGTATCTCTACGTATCCCCTCACTATGGCCCAGGTCTGCACAATCTACACCCCGCCCAGAGACCATCTGGACAAGATTGTCATGATTCCACCAAAGGTACTTGCCTCCCTGCAGTGGTGGACCGATCCAAAGGTGGTCCTGGAATGAGTTCCGTTTCAGAGTCCCAACTCTTGGTATCTCTGATATTGGATGCCTCCGACCTCGGCTCGGGAGTGCATCTCGGCACATTGCAGACCCAAGGGACATGGTCCCCAGAGGAGCTGCAGAGTCTTCCTGCCACACCTTTCCAGTCAAAGTGCACATATACTCACAGACAACACAGCCTCAATGTTTTACATCAACAGGCAAGGGGGAGCTCGCTCGTTGGCCGTCTGTAAGGAAGCACTTTGTTTGTGGGACTTTTGCATCCAGCACGACATCCACCTGGAGGCATCGCACCTCTGCAGCATCCGGAAGGCACTGGCGGATCGCCTCAGCAGGTCCTTCTTCTCTCCCCACGAGTGGTCCCTCCACCTGGACGTTGTCTAGGTGCTCTTCCAAAGGTGGGGGGCTCCCCGAGTGGACCTGTTTGCCACCAGGCAGAACAGGAAGTGCCAGCACTTCTGCTCTCTCCAGGGCCTAGGCAGGGTCTCCCTTTCCGATGCTTTCCTTCTGTCATGGGAGGGGGATCTGATGTACTCATTCCTGCCAATTCTGCTGGTCAGTAGGGTCCTAGCAAAAGTCAAAAGAGACAAGGCAAGGGTAATAGATGAGGAGGTGTCAGTTCCAGGAGAGGAAAAGCTGCTTCTGTAATGAGGTGTCAATTCCAGGAGAATTGACACCTCCTCATCTATTATTGGGAGTGGACTACATCCACCCTGATTGAATTGGCCCTGTCAACACTGGTTCTCCACTTGCGAAGTAACTCCCTGCTCTCCATGTGTCAGTATATAATGCCTGCATCTGTAACTTTCACTCTATGCATCCGAAGAAGTGAGGTTTTTACCCACGAAAGCTTATGCCCAAATAAATCTGTTAGTCTTTAAGGTGCCACCAGACACCTTGTTGTTTTTGTAGATACAGACTAACACGGCTACCCCCTGATACTTGATTCCACATCTAGCCTGTCTCCTTTCTTGGGATGGAGGGTGGGATTGGCATTTTTTGTACTGAGCATTGTTAGCAATATTTTAAAATCTTTCCTCTGTCTGGGCCTAATCTCACATAGCCTGATAATGATGACATTAAAGATTTTTCAGTTTGTTGCTTTGCACCTTCAAGCACTTAGGGTTGGCTTTTTATCTTTAGACAAAGTGGGTTCATGGTTCTTCCACCCTAATCTGGCATCGAAGTCTCAAATCAGGTTAGAAGTTGTCTTCGCATTTGCAGCCTCCTAATCCATGGAGGTTGGATGTGAGGTCTCTGCTAGTCTTTTTCCTTTTCACTTCTCTGTATAGACTAGTCTAGTTCTCAGTTACAGATGCAAGATTTTTTTATTTGCAATTTGATGTTTACATGGGTTCTCAAATAGGTAAATTCTGGGGTCATTTCCCTCTCATATGATGGTGACTCTTTAAGGCCACTGCATCCTCTTTTTAATCCTTTTACTCTTGGTCCTCTGCTTCAATTCCTGTCAGGGTGTAGCTGTTGTGGCTTCAAGAATCACAGACAGTGTGTTCCATTTAATAAGCCCAATATGTTTTTTTTTAAATCAACTGACTAACAGGTGTTCAATTTTGCCTTACGCCTGGAGAAAGTGTAAATGGCTAACATAAAAATAATTTAAAAAATGTTGCTTTCTAAGTTCTGAGAGCATATACAAATGAGGGAATAAGTAAAATGATTAAGCTATTTTTTTTTAATGACTGTGACTTTTAAGTTTTTCTGAAAGAGACAACAGTTCTTTAAGATTGTCTGTCACTGACAATCTCAAGAGATATTGTTCCAAACCTAAATATTTTAAATATGACCACTTACCCCTAAATATATGGGGAGGGGTTTGTTTTGTTTTCATGCTCCATAATATAGTAAAATCCTCCCAAACAAAGTCTCTAAATACCAGGAGCTGAGCTGGGTGAGCAATTCACACGTGAGCATGTACGTGAAATAAGCATGCACGTGCACAATACTCTATTACTCCTCCTCCTTTGTGCCTCTGGTTTGGGAGCAAGCAGGGAATAGAAACTAATGAGAATCTTGTTTTCCAAATACTTCAGTGCACAGGAGTCTAATCAAGTTCAGTTCCATGCTTGGCTGATTGAAATGGAGCCAAAAGAAAGAGTTGATTTTGTAGATATGGTAGCTTTTTCTGTATCAAGGAATATATTTTAAAAGGGAGCTAGAGTGTAAAATTTTAAAAGATGTGACAACTTTGACGACTATCCCTTTAAAAATATCTAAAGAGAGTATTGGAGGACTCACGTCTTGGTAATAGGATAATGAGACTTTCATCATTAATGTTGGGTAAATCCAATCCATGCCAAATGGTACTGTACTTTTCTCTGCAATTTCATCAGAGATTCCTAGAATTGAATGGGCATGGATACTGAACTACATGCACTCCTACATGTGTTCCCTACAAGACACCAGTGAAGCATGTTGGCAGGGAGTCAGGTAACTTACATTGCCACTACTAGCAATCAGTCCAACACCTTCTTCAAGGGCTTGCACATGTTTATTCCAATGTAGGCACGTGCATGCCTCGAGCACAGTCACCCGAAATTTTTCCTCTAGTGGTATCTATCGGGTCAGCTCTGGCGCCCTCCAGTGCCGTGCGCTCATAGTGCCAGTATAAAGGGCCCTGCTGACCCTGCGTCCCCATAGTTCCTTCTTACCGCCCATGACGATCTCTGAAACTGCTCTCTTTGCTTCAGCAAACTTTCCCAGTGGTTTTCACTGTTTTTTTTGTGGTGTATATAGTTAAATTAGTTATATATAGTTAGTCAGTTTTAGTCTATAAGGGCAGACCTTTTCTCCTTCAATTGGCAAAGTTCATCCACTCCCTGGTGCCGGCACATGCCTCAGTCATGAGGCTTCATGCCCTGTGCCTACTGTGGCAAGTCAAAGCCCTTCAGAAACCCGTAGTCGAGGTGTCTCAAGTGCTTGGCAGAGATTGACTGAAAGAACCACGGCCAGATCTGAAAGGACTTCAAACTTTGCACGAAAAAAGGATCGAGAGGCAAGATTGAATGTCCCTTCTTATGGAGGCAGCTCTGAGACCCGCTTCGGAACCAAGTTGCTCGGACTCGGCACCAAGTAACTCAGCATTCGTGCGGAGTACTCCTACCACTGTGCGAGAGTCTTGGCACCATTCCCCATCCTCGTTTCCTAAAAAGAAGCACAAGAGGCAGCCGGCTGAGAGGGTTCAATCCCCGGCGCTGAAGTCGGCCAGGCATGGGGACTGGGATAGAGTGAGAACTGTGTCAGGCCACTCTTCTACCTCGGCACCACAGCAGCAGGTACCAGTGACTCTGGTACCTATGCAGGTCCCAGGGACTCTGGCTCCAGAGGTTTCATCTTCAGGCAGGCAGTGTGGTATCAGTATGTTTACAGTGCTGTCAACTCTGGAGGCATTCATAGCAGCCAGGGACCTGCTTTTGTTGCCAGTGCCTATATCTCCGGCAGTGCAGGAATTGGCACCACCGGTACAGTTAGACAGGGAACCATCTTCTCCCAGCCTCTGCCCAGTATAAGGACCCATGGTACCATCCAAGGGAAAACCCTCCATGCTAGCCTCAGCACAGACTTCATCACAGCACTGATCTCTGGAAACAATGGGGTCAACACCTCCCTGGTCACCTTGCCCAGACCTTTTGTCTTCAGAGTCAGAAGTGGGGTCACACTCCTCTCACCCTCGCAGCCACCCCCGAGTCACTTCTACCCCACCATACCAAACACAGTGGTACCACCGAGTGCTTGGCCCTCTCATCCTTCGGGGCCAGTGCCAATGCAATGGCCATTTTGGACCCCATGCAGGTTCCCCCCCAGCCCAGGGTCCTTTCTCAAGGTGCTCCTATTTGGCGGCTTCCGAGAGTAGAGCACTATCAATGCCTCGACGGGAGACTCCCAATCCAGACTCCAGTACCGAGCTTCTAGAAGAGGGCTCGTGGGTCCTGGCCAATATGGAAGGAGGGGTGGAGGGCCCTCAACCAATGCTTCCACCTCCTCGTCCCCGAATGAGACAGTATTGGCAGCTGGCATGTCTTCTTCCCAAGATGACCACAAGGCTGTCTCCAGGATTTGTTAAAGCGGGTGGCCTTGAATTTGGACATCCAGGCAGAGGTGGTCACAGAGTCCTCTCATAGCCTGCTGGACATCTTGACAGCGGAGGGCCCCTCAAGGGTGGCCCTGACACTCAATGAGGCTATCATGGACCTTGTTACGGTTCTGTGGCAGACCCACTGCTTCCCTTCCCCCTATGTCAAACATACGGAGCAGAAGTATTATTTGCCAGTCCAAGGTTACAAGTTCTTATACTTGTATCCCCCTGGGGTCCCCAGTAGTATCGTCCACCAATTAAAGAGATCACCCAGGGCAATTGGGGACACTGTCTAAGGCAAAAGACTCCAAAAATTTGGACTTACTTGTCAGAAAGATCTACTTTACTGGAGGGATGCAACTTAAAATAGCAAACGAGCGGGCACTGCTGGGTCACTATGACTTTAATATGTGGGATGTCATACACAAGTTTAAAGATCTGCTCCCTTAGGAAGCTAGCCAGGTGTTCTCCTTGCTGGTTGACAAGGGGAAAACCATAGCGAGGGCCTCCTTGCAGGCAGCCCTGAAAGCAACTGTTTCTGCAGCCAGATCCATGGTCTCAATGGTAACCATGCACAGGAGCTCTTGGTTACAGTTTTCCGGTCTTCCTGAAGAGGTCCAGCAAGCCCTCCAGGATCTCCCCTTTGAAGGATCCTCACTCTTCTCTGAGCAGATCAATGCTTTGCCCCACCGGCCTGCCAAGACCCACAGAGGAGAAAGAGCAGGAGGTTTGAGCGTAGGTCTCCTCCACCAGCTTCCAACTTGGGGCCGACACATGCTGCTCCCAGGCACTCAGGGAGCTTGAAGCTCTCTTTTTGATGGGATGCTTGAGGTTGCCATCCCAGTCCCTGTTATATTGGATGCAGTTGCCCCTCTGTTTTTGGACCGCCTGTCCCAATTTATCAGTGCCTGGACCCATATCAGCTCAGACCTCTGAGCATGAGCTGAGCATGGTGGAAATAGAATACAGTCTCCAGTTTCTTTCTACTCACCCTTCCTATTCCCCTCCCCATCCCTCTTCAGGTACCTTCTCACGAGCAACTCTTCGTCCAAGAAGTCCAATCCCTTCTTCAGATGGGAGCTGTGGAAGAGGTTCAACAAAACATGAGAGGAAAGGGGTTCTACTCCCATTATTTCCTAATTCTGAAAGCCAAGGGTGGTCTCAGACCTATTATAAACCTGCGCCGCCTCAACAGCTACCTCAAGAATCTAAAGTTCTGTATGATCGCTCTGGCCTCCATCATTCCCTCTCTGGATCTTAGGGATTGGTGTGTTGTCCTCAATTTAAAGGACACATATTTCCACATATCGATTTTCCAAGGCCACAGAAGGTTCCTCAGATTTGTCATGAACCAAGCACACTATCAGTTTGCGGTGCTTCCATTCGGCCTGTCAGCTGCTCCACATGTCTTCACCAAAGTCATGGTGATGGTAGCAGCCTTCCTGAGGAAACAGGGAGTGCACAGGGATCAGGTGGAATCCAGAATCCAGCTCATCCAGTCAACCTTCCAGGCCTTAGACCTGCAAATAAACATGCAAAAGTTTACCCTCGTCCCAGTGCAGAGGATAGAGTTCATTGGAGCAGTACTTAGTTCCACTCAAGCCAGAGCCTTCCTCCCAGGAGATTCGTTTCAGGCGATCACAGTCCTGATAAGGTCCTTCAAGGCCCAACCAGTTACCACAGTGTGGAGCTGTCTGAAACTCCTGGGCCACATGCAACGTGTTAGGCTACGCCTCAGACCTCTTCAGGCATGGCTGGCCACAGTGTTCTCACCTATCTGTCACCATCTGGAGTCGGTTCTCACCGTACCTCCTCAGGTCCTCATTTTCCAGGATTGGTGGCTGGACCATCACGTGATTTGTGTGAGAGTATCCTTTTCGTGGCCCTAACCTTCGTTGTCCCTGGTTTCGGACATGTTGGTGCTGGGTTGGGGAACCCACTTGGGCCCCTCAGGACTCAAGGCCTTTAGTCTCCAGAAGAACTCTCTCTCGTTATCCTTCTGTCTCACATTGTGAACAGAGACGTATTGGCTGTCCGGGACAATATGACAGCCATGTTTTACATCAAGAGGCAGGGTGGGGCACATTCTTTCCTGCTGTCCCAGGAAGCAGTTCATCTGTGGGAATTCTGCATAACACATTCAATCCACCTCAAGGCTTCTCCCTCCTGGGAGTGCATAACCAACTGGCAGATCGCCTTAGCAGGTCTTTCTCCATTCACCACAAGTAGTCACTTTGGCCGTACATCACAAGGGACATTTTCCAATAGTGGGGGACTCCCCAGATAGATCTGTTTGCTACCTGAATCAACAGGAAATGCCACCAGTTCTGTTCCCTGTGAGGCCACAGCCCGGAGTCTCTCATGGATGCTTTCCTGCTGCTGTGGACAGCTCACCTGTATTACGCCTTTCCTTCTATCCCACTAGTGCACAAGGTTCTGATGAAGATCAAGCAGGACTAGGTCATTCTCATAGCCCCAGCATGGCCCAGGTAACATTGGTTCGCCACCCTGTTAGGCCTCTCAGTGGAGGGCCCTGCTCCCATTTCCTTTATAGCCAGACCTGATCTCCCAGAACCACGGTCGGTTACTCCATCCGAACCTCAGCTCTCTTCATCTGATGGCCTTGGAAGCTCCCTGGCTGAATCCTGAAGAGCAGGCCTGCTTGGAGCAGGTTCATCAGGTCCTGCTAGGTAGTAGGAAGCCCTCCACCAGGGCTACTTACTTTGCAAAATGGAAGCAGTTCTCCATCTCGTCTTCCCAGCATGTAATTCCACCCTTGAGTTCTTCATTGCAAGTTATATCGGAGTACCTGTTGCATCTGAAATAGCAAGGCTTGGCTATTTCTTATGTCAAGGTCCACCTTGCAGCGATATCAGCCTTCCATCCCCCAGTTGACAGGCAGTCTGTCTTCTCTCATGTGGTAGTTATCCATTTCCTTAAAGACCTAGAGAAGTTATACCCTCAGGTTAGAGATCCCATTCCTCCCTGAGACCTAAATCGTCTTCTCAAAGCTTATGGGTCTTGGGTCACCTGCTTGAGCTGCTGGCAACATTCTCATTAAGTCACCTCTACTGGAAGGTGTCCTTTTTAGTGGCCATCACTTCAGCCAGAAAGGTTTCAGAGATGCGTGGCTCACGTCGGAGCCCCTGTACACAGTTTTCTTCAAGGATAAGGTACGGTTGTGTTCACTTCCTGCTTTTCTCCCAAAAGTGTTTTCGCACTTCCATTGCAATCAAGCAATGTTCCTTCCAGTTTTCTTCCCAAAACCACCTGAGAATAGGGAGGAGCAACGGCTACACTCTCTAGATGTTAGAAGGGCCCTAATGTTCTATATAGAATGGACTAAGCCGTTTCATAGATCTACCCAGCTAATCATAGCGGTAGCAGAGAGGATCAAGGGATTCCCTATCTCCACTCAGAGAATCTCGTCCTGGATCACATCATGCATTCACATGTGTTATAAGTAGGCAAGCGTTCCGTCTTCAGCTAACCTGACTGCTCATTCCACAAGATCACAGGCCTCCTGAGCCGCTTTCCTAATGCAAATCCCTATTCAGGACATCTGCAGGGTGGCAACCTGGTCATCAGTGCACATGTTCTCGGCACACTATGCCATCACTAAGGTTAAGATTTTGTCACAGGTATTTTTAGTAAAAGTCATGGACTGCAAAACTGGCAATAAACACAAATACATGTAAGCCCACAACCTCTCCGTGACTTTTACTAAAAATAGCCGGGGAGGGAGACTAATAGTAAGAGCCCCATTGGGGGCTGACCACCAGCCATTGCTCCGGCCTTGCCGCTGCTCCTGCGGTGGGGGCTGACCGAGCCCCGGTCATGTTTCCAGCCCCAGGAGCCACTGCTCTTGTATCAAGGGCTGGCCCCCAGCCCCGGGTGCCGCTGCTCCTGTGGCAGGGGCTGACTGCCAGCCCTGGGAGCTGCTGCTCCTGCTCCACTCCTGGCAGCTGCTGTTCCAGCCTGGGGGTTGACCCGGCTCTTGCTGCTGCTCCGGCGGCCCCAGGCCACAGTTCCGGCAGCCCTGGAGACTGACCTGGCCCTGGCCACTGCTCCTGCGGCGTGGGCTGATCACCAGCTACTACTCTGGCCCCGCCACTGCTCTTCGATGGGGGCTGACAGCTGCTCTAGTCCCACCACTGCGGCAGGCTGAGTCAGCCGAAGAAGTCACGGAGGTCCATTAAAGTCAAATAATCCGTGATCTCTGTGACAAAACCAGATTCTTAGCCATCACCCAACAGGCTGTCATCATGTCCATGAACTCCAAGGCTATCTCCTATACAACTGCTTGCGAGTCACTTACATTGGAATGGACATGTGCAAGCACTTGAAGAAGAAAAAACAGTTACTAACCTTCCATAACTGTTGTTCTTCAAGAACATTCCAAGAACCACCCTCCTTCCTCTCTTAATGGAGTTAGCTGGAAAGAAGGAACTGAGGGGGTGCAGGGTTGGCAAGCCCTCTATTCTGGTTCTATAAGTGTGTGACACCAGAGGGTGCCAGGATGACCCAGCAGTTCATCCTGGGGGGAAATTTCCGGTGACTGTGCTTGGGGCATACATACATCTACATTGGAATGGACATGTGCAACCCATCTCAAAGAACAACAGTTACAGAAGGTTAGTAACCATTTTTTCAAGAGCACTATATTCACCTAGAATTTTAAAATATGTATGTCATTTAAAAAAAAGTCTTAAAGAATTTTTTATCTTTCTTGAAATAATAAAAATATATATTTTTTAAATTTCATTGAGTAGTAGGTACAAGCTTTTGGAGTCAAAATTAGAGTCTACACTAAAGAAGTCTCTAGAAATAAAAGAAGAAAAAATTGCAGCTTTGGAAGCTCGTTTAGAAGAGTCAACAAATTTAAACCAGCAGCTGCGCCAGGAACTTAAAACAGTAAGGAAAAAATGACATGACCATTTTTTTCCTCAGGTTATAAAATTCTTGAATACCATTCTTATTTTCCAATTTTATTTGCAGTTTATAATAATATTCTTACAACATTAAGTACACTTGACAAAATAATTCACTTATCTCTCAAAATACTTAAGCTTCAGAAGTAGTGCATTCTATATTACAAGACACAGGAAAGCTTGTCTGCAATTTTCTTAGCACTAAATTTTCAAAAACTCACATTACATAAAAATTCAGATCTTTATTCGGTAAAAATATTAGAGTGGTGATTCATGATGGAGGTCTTGAATTTTTCTACAATATTTGGTGTGTGTGAGGAACAGTGTTTAAAAACAAATTATTTACTGAATTTAGACCTTAAGACAAGAGTGTTGTGTCTTCAGCATTGCTAATTCTTGTGAATTTATCTCAAGAGCTACAGTTTTTGCAGTATTTGCTGTTCAGTGTCATGTACAGTGGTTTTCAGTTGAAGAATTATGGGTGAACAATTGTTGTAATTGAAACTAGAGGCTTCATTTCCTTGGCTTACTGATCATTCCAGTGTCTCAGCTGCATGCTCTGTACTGCTGTGCATGTACAGAATCCTAGTCTAGAGACACCAGCCAGTGGCAACTCCAAGACACTACCAATTCCCTCAGGAAAGGTGATTAAAGAGGGTCACTTTGAGGAGGGGTATCCCTGTTCCCACCCATCTTCAGCTTGCATTTTTCTCCACACTGCTGCTGAAATAGTGTACGTAGGTAATAGTGGGGAAGAGGACAGGAAGCAGTGTTCATTAAGGTAGGAGAAAATGCCAGAGAAGGGAGCCAAAGACAATACAGTGCCCAGTGGAGAGGCAGAGGATGATGTTTGGGGAAGGCCAGGAGTACTCAATGGAGAGGTGGTGGGAAACAGAGTAGGGACCTGAAAGTAGTACCCAGAAACAGTCTGGAAGGGAAAGAGCATGTATTGGGAAGAGTTCAGAGAACCTTTGCCTCCCATCTGTCAGGAAAAAGAAGAGAGGAGGACCCCCTCAATTTCTGTAGGTGCATTTTGTCTGTGTTTTCATCGAAAAATTCACACATAAGGGAGAGCAAAGGGTGATCTCTAAGACTTTATAAAAGAAATCCCAAAAGCAAACCAAAAAGGAATATTGATATTTTTACAGAATGCATGATTTTCAAGCCAATCTCCTGACTTCTCTTGGCCTGGATCATAATTTTTGAACTCACAGAGTTGGCAGGACTGTGTCTTGCAGATAAGAGTTAAAATAAGTGATAAGACAGGTTGTAACTAAGAGTTACATTATGGGCCAAGTCACAGAGCTTTGATGGTGGGTAAAAGAGAAAAATGCAGTTGAACTCAGGGCTTGATTTGGGGTACAAAGGATCCTCACTTCCCAAGAAATCTAGAATTTAGTGATATAACTTTAAACATCTGGAATGGGATGGTCATCTATGAAATTTACCCATCTAGATTTTTACACTTGTATAATTAATTTGAGGTACAGTTGAGTGCACAAAAGATACTTGTATCCAACACATAGTAGATAGGGGTGTAGTTGTTCTGCTGGCAGTTTCATGTTTTATATTTATATAATATGTGTAAACTCCCACAGTTAAATTGACAATTATAAATATTAAAAATATTCATTGAGTTTCTTGTCCTGTGCAAATTACATTCACACATAGTTAAAAAAGAGGTTTGGGGTTATATTTTCAATTTTTGTAATTGTCTTAATTGATTTTAGGTGAAAAAAAACTATGAAGCCCTCAAGCAAAGACAAGAGGAGGAAAGGATGGTACAGAATTCTCCTCCAAGAACTGGTGAAGAAACCCAGTCTGTCAATAAATGGGAAAAGGAAAATCAGGAAACTACTAGAGAACTATTGAAGGTTAAAGATAGATTAATAGAAGTAGAAAGGAATGTAAGTTGTTTCAATTTTACTTGTTTAATGTGATGTGAGAGTGAGGTGGCCAGAGTAAAAATGTGAGTTAACAAACATGGGTTTTCTAGCTCAGCCAGTAGAGGCTCATGCTTTTACTCCCAAGAGTATCACATTACAAGTGATGTCCCCTGTGGAGATTTAATCTGGATAGACCCCTGACTCTTAGGGCATGTCTACATTTACCTCTGGAGCAATCGATCCAGCGGGGGTCGATTTATCACGTCTAGTGAAGACGCGATAAGTCGACTGCTGAGCGCTCTCCCATCTACTCCGGTACTCCACCGGAGCGAGAAGCGCAGGCGGAGTTGACGGGGGAGCGTCAGCAACTGACCTACTGCAGTGAAGACACCGCGGTAAGTAGCTCTAAGTACGTCGACTTCAGCTACGCTATTTTCATAGCTGAAGTTGCGTAACTTAGACTGATTTAGCTCGCAACCCTCTCCCCCCTAGTGTAGACCAGGCCTCAGGATGAACTTCCATTGCCAGGGGGAATGTGTAATTCACACTTACACAGTATGACTCTGTCCTTCTCTAGGGGCTGAACCACATAGCGCTTTATGGGTCTCCTACAGTCTTTGCACTGTCAGACCTGGGTCTTTTAGCTTAAATAGTAGAGGCATATAGTTTTAGAACCAGAGGTTCCAGGTTCAATCTCTGCTGCCAATGACACATCCATGGGTGTCACATACAAACAGGGATTTGAGTGTAAGACAGTAATTGTATTAGTGCCATTTGAATGTCTAGTTTGGGGCCAGTTTTGAAAATGTGCCCTCCCTCCATCCCTGTATGAATATTTCAGGTTAGTGTGGCCACTACATTCCTAACCGAAAAACAGATAAATTAATAACAGGGTGGAAGCTTTATCTCACAATTGCTTCTCTCTTGTGATTTCAGTGGAAACCCATAACTTCATCTTATTTGTATTTAAAATAAATAATTTTCTATGTAGGTAAAGTAACCTAAAATATAAACAATGTCCTGTTGATATGCATGATTCTTCTATCTTTAACCTTTTTTTTTTTTTTTTTTAAGAATGCTACCCTGCAGGCAGAGAAACAAGCACTGAAAACTCAACTAAAGCAACTTGAGACCCAGAACAATAATCTACAAGCTCAAATTCTGTCACTTCAGAGACAGACTGTTTCTTTACAGGAGCAAAATACAACCTTACAAACTCAGAATGCCAAGCTTCAGGTTATATTTTTATATTTTGCTTTTATCATCTGATTCAAAATAAATGTAGATTTTTTTCAAGTCAGAGCTTTGCTATTAACTGTTTGACACTAGCAATCACAATTTCAGTTGATATGGAAATCAAAGCACCTTGCACCATTTGTAGTTTGCACTAATGTCAGTAATAAATTGCTACAACAAGATATTTACATCATACATTTATCATGTTTAAAACCCTTGGAATTTATGCAGAGGAACTAAGTGTACTTTTTCAGCCTCCTTCCACACCCTTTTTTTTTACCTTCTTGACTTCTGGTGATGTAAGCAGTTAAAGCACCCTAAGCACTCATATTAGGTGAGATACTCTTTAATATTTTCTTAAATGAGTTAGAAGTAATGAAGTGTAAATTGACACATAATACTAAAAGAAGAAAGATTGTGAGCTCACTGAATGGCCATGAAAATGTAGAGAAGTGGGCCAAAATTAATAGGAGATTTAATTCAGATAAGTGCAATGTAATTTGCTCAGAAAAAAATAAAGCCATATGCTTTGGTCCTGGGAGCTATGAAAACAAAATTAACATTCACAAAGATACGTTAAGGAAATCAAACCTAAATTGCCGTCCCTCCCAGGCTATCTATATTTTCAAAACCAGTTTCTCCAATAAATGAATTCCTCTAGCAAATGGATCTTGTGTTTTTTAGGGCTCCAAGAATCAAACAGCTTTAGGGAGTACATACAAAGCTCTCAATTAACAAGATATTGTGAACAAATTGCTACCATTCTTAGAAAGGCCACTCCAGTTCTTATATCCCTCCAGACCCCCAGAAAGAAAAGGAATCTGAACAGAAGGGGAAAGGAATTGAAATAACTAGGAAGTAGTTCCTATTTGGTTCAAATTGGAACCCAGTATCCTTTTCCATATGGTCTTGCAGGATATCATAAGGGATGACGGGGAGTTCACAGCTACATTGAAGAATCTAGGAAAATAGGCCAAAAAGGACTATAACATACATCAGTTGAAATCTGATGTAGTTTCATTGCAATGGCAGATTTGGCTTTATCCTCTTTGGTGAAGGACACTCCCAGTGAATTAGATTTCTTTCATAAAGTCACCTGGACATAAGAATTAGACTTCTCCCATCACAGGAATTATGAAGCTACATCAGCCACCATGAAAACCTCAGCAGTTTCTGTTTGTTTTGCCTGGCCAATGCTGGTATAGATAGATTCTCTTGTAGACATCGTACTCAGAACTAAGAAAGGATACAGCCTAAGGGCCTCTCTCTGGAAAATCTCCCGTGTGGCTGCCTTTGTTTTGGATCATCACTTGAAACCTTTATCCCTTGTTCTTAGTTAGAGCAGTGGGATACAATGCAGTCTCTTAGAGGCAGATGAAGCTCCATGGATCTCAACTAAACAACTTATAGAGGCTTCAAAATACTTAGTACCCAGAGGCAAGCTCTTTAGAGAATCTATGGGAAAATAGGTGAATCATCAGAAATGACCAAAAGAGCCTTGACCCCTGCTATTATACATTACAGAAAGTAAAAGCCTTATTTTAAGTTTAACGAATCATTTCTGGTATTTCACGCTAACAAACACAGCACAGAGAGACAGCAGCTACACAAGAAGATATAATTAAACCAGAAAAGGTTGAAACAGAGATGAATTCTCAGATCAGCTCTCAGCCGCCTCAAAACACACTGAATGACTCCCTTCCTAGCCCTAGTCCAAAATGAACACCAAATTGGTATCAGACGCCTTTAATTTGTGAATTGATGACTGCTGATGACTTTGAACAAATAAATTCTGGGTGTAGTCCAGAGAAGATATACAATAGTAGTATTAGAAGCAGCATTACCCCTTCTTGGATGACCTGATCAGGGCTCTAGCCAGAGAGAAAGCAGAATCAAATCACCTGAAATCCATGCAGCTTCTGGAACATTATAGTTTTGTGATAAAGAGAAGAAAAAATGTGCTATCCCCAGTACATTTTCATAATTCTTTTGGTTATGAAGATAGACCCAATGAGGCACAAGGAGATCATCTCCAGAGACTACCAGAAAAAGATGAAGCAGTCTATAAAGGAAGTAAAAGTTGCTGAAGAAACATCATTTCCTGCCCTACTAAACATGTTGGGATTGTTAGTATCTTCCAGAGACAATCTGCAGTGGGCCAGGATACATATGAGACCTCTGCAGCTCTGTTATTTTTTCCACATCCCATCCTACTCCAGCCTGTTGTAAAAATCATAGTCTTATGGATTGTATCTATCTCCTTCAGTTGGTTGATGAAAAAGGATTTCGCCTCAAAGAGGCAGTCAGCAAGTGAGATGGAACAATAATCACAACAGACATCAGTCTAGGACAGGGATCGGCAACCTTCGGCATGCGGCTTGCCAGGGTAAGCACCCTGGCAGGCCGGGCCGGTTTGTTTACCTGCTGCGTCCGCAGGTTCGGCCGATCGCGGCTCCCACTGGCCACGATTCGCCGCTCCAGCCCAATGGGAGTGGCGGGAAGTAGCAGCCAGCACATCCCTCGGCCCACGCCGCTTCCCGCAGCCCCCATTGGCCTGGAGTGGCGCACCGCGGCCAGTGGGAGCTGCGATGGGCCGAACCTGCGGACGCGGCAGGTAAACAAACTGGCCTGCCAGGGTGCTTACCCTGGTGAGCCGCGTGCCAAAGGTTGCCGATCCCTGGTCTAGGAGGTTGAAACTAGGAGGGTGCTTTCAGACACTGTGACAATTCAGGGATCATATCCATAGAAGAGAGAAAGCATAGCATTGACTGGCTAGAGCTCATAGTAGTCAGTTCTGGCCTCAAAGCATTGACCTTCTCTTTAGGCGGTAGACATATGTTGGTTATGAAGGACAACACAACCGACATGGCTTCACTAAGCAAACATAATCCTTACCATTTAAGAAAAAAGCTCTGCTCGTGTTGACTTGAGAAGAACAACACTTTTTGTTGCTGTGCATCCTGCACCTCAAGGGAAATTGAAAAAGATAGATTGGCTCTGCAAACAAACATTAACTCAAGTGGAATAGAGTCCACACTCAGAAATATTCTCATCCCTCGTCCGTTTATGTGGCAGACCAGTGATGGACCTGTTTTCTTCCAGAAACAAGAAGGCATCTTGCTATTTCTGTAGGTGACTGAATCCAGAGGCTGAAACAACATAAACATTCAAAACTGGCCAAGATCTCGTCTGTATACCTTATCCTTTTCTGCAGCCCAGCATCTCCCATAATTCTGATATAGGCCCTTGACCTCCTGTGTGCAGTTTCTGGTTCAAAGCTGCAGCACAGCCTATGCTAGCCATGCCTCCTTCTCGTGCTTGCTGCCAGATCTTCTGTCTCCACGGCAGCAGTCAAGTGGTGGTTTGCTTCACTCCCATGCTTTTTTTAAAAAAAAAATGTTTAGCCATTTTTCAGGCAGTTAAAGCCTTTTTATTTGCTTTCAAACCTTCTCACCACTTCCTGGTTCAGGTTCTGAGCACTCTGGTGGCAACAGCCATATGAAATCTCCGCTGCAGTGCCTCCCTGCCAAGCTGCTGTTCCCCCTTTCAGGCCTGGCAGAACAACAATGCAAGCACTGGGCAAAATCCAAAAGGTGCTCTGTATATGAGATAAGTTTCTCAGGCTCAGCAGAAGGTAAAAAATGCCCAGCCTGCATGTAGCTGACCGTATATCTGTTAGGACACAGGGCTCTGAGTCAGACAAGTTGGGGCCTCTCTACGCCACCCCCCGAAGTAGCTGCAACTACACAGAAGAACCCAACCATGAGACATAGAGTAGGCTCTGAGGACTTGCTGGGATGATTTAGTTGGGAATTGGATTAGATGACCTCCTGAGGTCCCTTCCAACCCTGATATTCTATGATTCTATGATTACAGGCCAGTCAGCCTCATTACAGGCCAGTCAGCCTCACCTCAGTCCCTGGAAAAATCATGGAGCAGATCCTCAAGGAATCAATTATGAAACACTTAGAGGAGAGGAAAGTGATCAGGAACAGTCAGGATGGATTCACCAAGGGCAAGTCATGCCCTGACTAACCTAATTGCCTTCTATGATGAGATAACTGGCTCTGTGGATGAGGGGAAAGCAGTGGATGTGTTATTCCTTGACTTTAGCAAAGCTTTTGATACGGTCTCCCACAGTATTCTTGCCGCCAAGTTAAAGAAGTATGGGCTGGATGAATGGACTGTAAGGTGGATAGAAAGCTGGCTAGATCGTCGGGCTCAACGAGTAGTGATCAATGACTCCATGTCTAGTTGGCAGCCGGTTTCAAGCGGAGTGCCCCAAGGGTCGGTCCTGGGGCCGGTTTTGTTTAATATCTTTATTAACGATCTGGAGGATGGTGTGGACTGCACTGTCAGCAAGTTTGCAGATGACACTAAACTGGGAGGCGTGGTAGATACACTAGAGGGTAGGGATCTGATACAGAGGGACCTAGACAAATTAGAGGATTGGGCCAAAAAAAACCTGATAAGGTTCAACAAGGACAAGTGCAGAGTCCTGCACTTAGGACGGAAGAATCCCATGCACTGCTACAGACTAGGGACCGAATGGCTGGGTAGCAGTTCTGCAGAAAAGGACCTAGGGGTCACAGTGGACGAGAAGCTGGATGTGAGTCAACAGTGTGCTCTTGTTGCCAAGAAGGCTAATGGCATTTTGGGCTGTATAAGTAGGGGCATTGCCAGCAGATCGAGGAACGTGATCGTTCCCCTTTATTCGACATTGGTGAGGCCTCATCTGGAATACTGTGTCCAGTTTTGGGCCCCACACTACAAGAAGGATGTGGAAAAATTGGAAAGAGTCCAGTGGAGGGCAACAAAAATGATTAGGGGTCTGGAGCACATGATTTATGAGGAGATGCTGAGAGAACTGGGATTGTTTAGTCTCCAGAAGAGAAGAATGAGGGGGGATTTGATAGCTGCTTTCAACTACCTGAGGAGGCGTTCCAAAGAGGATGGAGCTCAGCTGTTCTCAGTGGTGGCAGATGATAGAACAAGGAGCAATGGTCTCAAGTTGCAGTGGGGGAGGTCTAGGTTGGATATTAGGAAAAACGTTTTCACTAGGAGGATGGTGAAGCACTGGAATGCGTTACCTAGGGAGGTGGTGGAGTCTCCTTCTTTGGAGGTTTTTAAGGCCCGGCTTGACAAAGCCCTGGCTGGGATGATTTAGTTGGGAATTGGTCCTGCTTTGAGCAGGGGGTTGGACTAGATGACCTCCTGAGGTCCCTTCCAACCCTGATATTCTATGATTCTATGATTCATCCAAATGAAATGACTCAGGGTAGGTCCAGGGCAACAAAGGACCATAAAGATTAGAGCCTTTCTGGGCTACTGGTTCCCCCCACAAGTCCTAAAGTGGGTCTTAGAATCCCTGTGGAGAGAAGCAGGACATCTACACAACTCTTCTTCCTCGCACTGTGAATCAGGCAATTCTCATGATACTCTGGAGTAAATCCTTCCAAAACAGCAAAAGCAAATGTGTCCTTTGCAAGGCAGGGATTATTATTGTTAATGAACAAGTGGGGTGAAAAATCAGGGGTTAAACCTCTTCTCCTTTGCCTTCTCCCCCTTAGGGAGTGTTTGCTGGGGTTTATCTTCACAGAGTCTCTCTCTCAGTGCTCTGTACCATGCTTACCACCCCTTCCCCAACTTACAGCATGTCTGGGCATGATGAGAAGCCTGTGCCTCCAGTGCAGCTCTGTCTCAGGCTGCAACCTAATGGAAATTGTGCCCGTGTTGATTTCAGCCCAAGGACTGTCGATGTGCCAAGGAAAGGGGCTAAGATTTGAGACAGCAGCTGAGGGTCTGTCTCTCTATCGCTCCCCTGCTCCACAGGCTGGCTCCACATTAAAGCCTAGAGTACTTCAGGCAGTCTGTGACCAGAACAGAGGCTCTTGAGAAATCCACTCCCCATGAAGCTGCACCTTTGTGGGATTACAGAGTGGTAAGTGAGAAATCCTTTCCCATGTTCAATCCTGAGTAAAGCTCCAAATGGTTCTAAGTTCCTCGTACAGCACTTACTTGGGTGCTCATCAGCCAAGGGGAGCAGGCAGAGCACCTTTCAGGCTCCTGAGGACAATTAAGAAGATATTTGCACATTTGAAGTATGTGTACCAGTATCCCTCCTCTGTTGTCTACTATTCATCTTGGTCTGGGGAGCCAAACTACCCTCTCCCCATCGTAAACATCCGTGGAAGAAGTACCACACCTACCAAACAAACAAACAAACCCCACACCAACAATTTACATAGCTTTTTTAAGACAGGATGTCAGTGAGGGCAGTAAGGAATGTATAAATATTAATAACACATCTTTCTTTCCAAACATAATTATGATACATTTTCCCATTGATGCCTCCTTTGAGGGCATCATTACATCCAAATAAGGTCACCTGATTAAACCAAATGTTAAACTAAAATGTTTATATCTATTTAGTCTATCTAATCTATCTATAAAACAAAGACATTTCACAAGTTTTGGAGCCTAAGGTTGGTGCAGCCAGAGTTCTACCAGTGAAAGATAGTCACACCTTCAGAAGGGGACTTCGTTCTAAGACCCCATAGACCATAAGAGTGATGATACACTACTCAGCAATTTCAAAGCCTCATCTATAGCTGTTCAAACCAAAAGCTTTTCATGTCTTTAGTAGGAAAACCTACTTTTTTGTAAACAAATGGTTCATCTTCTAGGGGTATGATCCTTGCTTCAAATGAGATGTCTTGGGTCCTGTCTTGGTAAAGCCCTTAATGTGATTTGTGATGAGCAATGGATTCTAACTTGGTGGCTACAAGGATGTCATGTTACATCCATGAATAGTCACTGTTCATCCTAAACTGATATCTTGTGCATCCAAACTTACAGGTGAAGAGTTAGTGGGAGAAACATTAGAGAAATTAGTAACTGACACTGCAGAGAGGCCTCAGTCCTGACTGTCAAAGCCTACAGCAATCCAGGTTGCTACCAATACAGGATATCCAAGAAAGGACCCTGATACCCTGGCAAGGGGAAAAAATCTGGAGCAGAAGCTTCCAAGGAAACTTAGATTCATTTTCCTCCAAACCAACAAAATTCTGAGCATAACAAAGACTCTTCCTTTTGATCCATCTTCTGCACCTACAGTCTTAGGTGGTTGATAGTGGTCACAGCAAGGCACAGCTCACAGGCTGCAGCACGCAATAGACTATGGATTGCTTCCAAGTGCCTGACTTTGCAATAACACCAAGAAAAGCTCCCTGATTCCCTCAACAATCATTCACTGGGAGTGGAGACAGACATTTCAGTGACGAAGATCTGCCCACTGCTAGACAGATTCCAGAAGATCCAGGATCTGATATCCATGAACAAATGCTTGAGGCCAACCATAGTTCAGGGTGTCTAGCCACTGGGCCTTTTTGTCTCGCACATATGGGTCTCCCCATAAATGAAGTCACATATCAGGTCTCCAGGTCTTTCTTCTGAGAGAATGGGACCATTGCCTGGAGCGAATGCAAGACTAGATACTGGTTCCCAGTCAGGTACTAGCTCTCCTAAGATGATGGCTGGCCATAGAGAACGTCTGTAGGGGTCTTCTCATATGCCTTCCCAGCTTGCAGATTCTCACAACAGACACTTTTCTGAGGGATGGGGAGCACTTCTGGGACCCAGAATGACACAGGGAATCTGGAGTTCTGGGGAAAGGAGCCACAGCATCAAGCTCTTGAAGCTCACAGCTGTTAAATTAGCTCTACTGAGATTCCAGAGCTACCTAGAGGGCAAGAACGTTTTGGTCCAACCAGGTAACACGACCACAGCTGCATACATAAACAATCAAGGGGGAACAAGCAGTGTAGCGCTACATGCAGAAATAATGGAGAGACTGTGGAATGGGCAGACAAAACTCTCCGTTCTCCAAAGACAATACACATCAAAGGAGAGCTGAACCAAAAGGCAGACTGAGAGCACTAAAGACTTATATCAGGTTTACAGAATCCACAAGGAGATTGGGCTTCCTGTTCATTTCCTTTAATCCTGAGCTGTTTAGGGCTTAGGCTTGGTCTACACTTACCCCCCAAGTCGAAGTAAGGTACGCAAATTCAGCTACGTGAATAACGTAGCTGAATTCGACATACCTTACTTCGAACTTACCGCGGTTCAGACGCGGTCCACACGCGGCAGGCAGGCTCCCCATCGACTCCACGGTACTCCTCTCGTTGAGCTGGAGTACCGCTGTCGACGGCGAGCACTTCCTGCTTCGATTTATCGCGTCCAGACCAGACGCGATAAATCGAACCAGGAAGTTCGATTTCCAGCCGCCGAACTAAGTATAGACCAGCCCTTAGAGTATCCAAACTATCTCTTACTAGATGGATTAGACGTACATCATTGAGGCATACAAGCCATCTGGCCCACCTTTGGGCCCAAAAAGCATGTGCTCCACCGCAGATATCTCTAGGGCAGCCACATGGCCATTGGCCAACACCTCTATCAAACAGTATAAGGTGGACTTTCTGTCTCTACAGAGCACTCCTTGGACAAGAAGGTGCTGCAGGTGGTGGTCCAGACATAACCTTGCCATTTGAGCAGTTCAAAAAAGCATAACTTCCCTATTTTTTATGTTCACTTTGTATTTCTCCCTTCTCCTGTTCACTGCTCACTACTTCCCATATGAATCAGAATTGTGGGAGATGCTGGGCTGCAGAATGAAAAATTTCTAATCTGATAATTTCCTTTCTGCTAGCAGCGTCTCCCACAGTTCTACCCAACCTGTATGGCTTCACCGCTACAGGTTAGCATTTTATTTGGATAGTTGCTTCTTACGTAGTGGCCTACTGTACATAGTTAATTGGTTGGCACTGAAATTATTGTTACTAATAATTGTCTAAGAGTTTTTTTCACAGCTTGGAATGAATCATCTGGCAGCAAGCAGGCGAAGGGGGTGTGGCTAGCACAGACTTCTGCAGCTTTAAAAAACCTCCAGAAAATGCACACAGGAGGGAAATAGCCCATACATATCAGAATTGTGGGGATGCTACTAGTAGAATGAAAATTATTGGGTACGAAATTTTCCATCCTGCTAATCCCAAGGACTATACAGAAAAAGGGGAGGTGGGGAACAATGGTAATATTGATAGCCCCTTATAGGTGGAGGAGTACATGATGGTTCTTGACCTATTCAATCTAGCATGTATACCACTAATATACTTACTCTGCAGACAAGTTATTGTCTCTGAGACCAATCCTGTATCCAGATCCTGACAGACAGAACCTAGCTGCTTGGATTTTGAAGGAAAGTATCTAGGAAACACAGGCAACAAATAAGACATACTCCAAAACTTGGCTAAGAGTCAGGTACTGCTGCAGATGTCAAGTTGTGTCCCTGCATCAGCAGAAGTTAAACATATCTTAGAATTTCTCCAAGAAAGCCTCAATATGAGCTTCAAAGCCATCACCCTTTAAGGCCAAATATCCATATTAGCAAGTATTCTATATTTGAAAGAAGAAAAATGTCTGTATATCTTGGACATCAGATGCTTCTACTGGAAAGCCTTTCTGATACATTCTTCACACTGTCACAATCTAGCCCTTGCTGTACTAACTGCACCCTTTGGAACCTAGGAAGGAATTGTTAAATTCCATTTAAAACATGGGTGGCTGATACATCCACCACAGAAGTCCTCTCAAAAGGATCTCAGTACTGTGTGTTCCTTTTGGACAGAGCGGGCCTTTGAATGCTAGGTTGGTTCTTCCTCAAATTAATTTCCATCTTCAATACATATCAAGAAATAGTCCTTCTGTGCTTCTACCGCAAGCCTTCCCACCCATGGGAGAAGTTCTAATTCACACTTGATGTTTGCCATTACTTCAGAATATATACTAAGTGTACTAGACCCCTTACGAAGTCCAGGGATTAAACTGAGTATTTCAGAGGCATACAAAATATAGAGTCTTACATCTCTGTCAAACCTCAGGGCCCATGCCTTAAGGGCAATGATGCAATGGTGACTTTATGGGTAGAAAAATTGTATGCCTCCATGGGAAGATCTTCAAGGCAGCCACTTGTTTATCAGTCCACCCTGTCTCCAAATTTTATAAATTGGGCATCCATTCGTCAGCTGCCATTTTTGGTAGAAGGGCGCTCTGCAGTGTAGTTCCTCAGTAATGAACACAGTTTCACTTAGGTGCTATTGATTTAACATTATTTCCATTTCCCCATTCTAGATGGACTCTGTTGATAGAAATCCCATTGTAATGGATCTCTGAAATACAATAAAGAATAGAAAAAAACATGCATGCTTACCTGAAAATTTCCTTTCTTCAAGTAATAGTCACAGTTCTGGCTCACCTGTTCAAAGGATTTCTAGTGATCAGATAGCGATAAACATTGGTATCCAAAACATTTTTAATACACCTGTCAACCTCACTGCTTCAAAATAGGAAAGAATCTCTCTTCAGGAAAGCATTTAAGAGGAGGCGTGGAGTTACGCACATGGTTAAATGCTTTCCTGAATAGAAATGAACTTAGCCATATGCTTAAATGCTTTCCTGAATTGTGGCCATAATGACTTACCTAAGGATGTACTGACTGAAACTAAAATACACCATTTAAATTAAGTATCAGGAAAAATTATTACCATTAAGGTGCATTAGATAATAGGATAACTTGGCTAATGAAGTTGTTGAAGTCACTGAAGTATTTATAAGTATATTAAATAAAAAAAAATTAATTAATTTTGAGTCCAGTCCTTCACTAGGGTGAGTTAGACTAGATTAAAGGACCTGAAAGTCCTGTTACCTTGATAACTATGATAGTATGCTAATCCCCACTTTCATTGTTGATAATACTAAATTAAATGGACTTTCCTTTATTTCTGATAACACTGTTTACAACTGCAGGTTGAAAATTCTACCCTTAATTCTCAAAGTACATCTCTTATGAATCAGAATGCACAACTGCTGATCCAACAGTCTGCCTTGGAAAATGAAAATGAATCTATACTCAAGGAACGAGAGGATCTGAAGTCATTGTATGATTCACTGGTCAAAGATCATGAAAAACTGGAACATCTTCATGAACGTCAAGCTTCCGAATATGAATCTCTAATTGCCAAACATGGAAGCCTCAAGTCTGCACACAAAAATCTGGAGGTGGAACATAAGGACTTAGAAGATAGGTAATGATTAATATGTAAGATGGATCTTGTGAGTAAAATTAAAAACCTGCATTTCATACTAATACAAGAACATTGTTGTATAAATTAGGTTCAATAAAATGAATGTTTCTTTAATATGTCATTTAGATCTTAACTCCTTGAATAAATTTCTCCTTGTTCAAAATTGAAATTACATCCTTAGCTATTTTTATTAGTTCTAGAGGATATAACCAAAGTTTTTATATTAATCTTGTTTACAGGTACAATCAGTTGCTGAAACAAAAAGTACAATTAGAGGAGTTGGAAAAAGTGCTTAAAGTAGAACAAGAGAAAATGTTGCAGCAAAGCAAAAAACACGAAACTGTAGCAGCAGAATACAAAAAACTTTGTGATGAAAATGATAGGTAAAGAAAAAATCTGATATTTGATTTAGATTTAAATATATTATTAAATGAAAAAGCCAACATTTGTACAGTATTAAGGCTGAGGTTTTAAACTTGATAATAAAAGTCAAGAAATTCAAACTTGCATTTCCCACAGCAACCATAACTAAGTTAATTTGCTCATGTGTAATATTTTGTATCATTGCATATAGGATATGCCTTTGTATATACAGTATATTATTCCATATGGTATGTCTCCTCTGCATGAGCATGTAGTCCAAGTCACACTAACCCTGTGAAATGAGAGGATTTTTAATGATTTCCTCACCAACTTGCAAAACGTAATTGTCGTACAACCCTGGTAGAGCTCCCCCTAGCTGGATGCACATCAGCTGGATGCACATGTGTTTTGAGCTGTACAAACTGGGTCTGTGTACCCTGAAGTTTCCCTTGATCTGAGTAGGTTTTTGGACTACACTTCCTGTGCACAGACTGACTTTTATCTCTTCATGGAAATGAGGCCCCACTACCCAGTTGTCATAGGCTCCCTGGACCAGTACTGACCCACTCAGCCTCCCCAGTAACTTAAGCACACTCTTTCCAGAGCTACAACTTTATAGGTGCTCTGAATTTACAATTCACCTCTTTGAGGACATGTGATAGTTAAAAGCAAATAGACACAGAGACTTTATAGGGTTCCTAAACAATTGTTCTTTACTTTAGCTAGTATAAGAAATTTACAGATCTGTCCAAAACAGTAAAAATACATACATGTTTCCATTTTCTCACCACTCTTGAGCCTTCTTTGGGCTTAGGTCAGACTCCTCTAAAGAGTGAAGGATCCCACCTACTACACATGGCTTCTACTCCAAATAATGGAATGTCTTGCTCTCCTGTGCAGCAAGTTTCCTTCTTTTTTTGGTCTGGTTCCACAGTTAAACAGGATCTAGTGTACTACTGTAAATCTCTGCTTTGCTTTTATTGTCCTTTACTTGAGACCAGAATTGGATCCTAACTATGGTTCTTCTTTGGGTGATTGCTCCTGTGTATTCCACAATAGGTGTGGTGCTCGCCACGTGCACCGGTGCCGGAAGTTTTTCCCTTAGCAGTACCCGTAGTGGGGGAGCACCACTGCGACCCCTGGAGTGGCGCCTCTATATCGTGCTATAAGGGGAGCTGCGCACTCCCCCCACCCTCAGTTCCTTCTTGCCGCCAGTGAAGGTAGTCGGAACTTCGTGCTCCAGCTCTGCTGTAGCGCTTCTAGCCTTAGTAGTACAACTCTTCTTAGTAGTCTGATTCTCTAGTTAGTTGCCTGGCTCGGGGCATGCCCCATGCCCCAGGCTTCAAGTCGTGCGACTCCTGTCGCAGTTCTATGCCCAGAAGCAACCCACACACTCAGTGCCTTCGCTGTCTGGGTGAGACTCACGTAAGTGAGCGTTGTAAAATTTGCAGATCGTTCAAACCAAGAACGAAACGTGAAAGGGATATCCGTCTCCGGGCCCTACTAATGGAGTCGGCATTGGCCCCGGCACCGGCACGCCGACCCGACTTGGCGCCGGGCGCGTCGTCGGTGCAGAGCAACGCCCCATCAACCAGTTGGCACCTCTCCCCAGCTAAGGAGCAAGGGAAGACTCAGCGGCGCCGAGAGAAGGACAGGGATGAGGTTGCACCCAAGTTGGGCAGCCCACGATCCCCCTCGGGACCCAGACCTCCGCCTCGCACTGAGCAGAGTAGTCCGGTCCTATCCGCGCATGCCTCTCCTGCAGTGAGAATACCGTCGACGCCTGAGGCAGCATAGGCAGCGCGTGACATCCTCGCCCTTCCGGTGCCGGGTGCGCCGCCCGAGACGGGCCCTCGCTCCTGAGGGAAGCCACCGCTGGGAGCTCATCAACCCTCCCCGGTCCAGCATAGCCCCCGCTCTGAGGATTAGGTGCCTACCCGTTCTGCAAGGCCATCTCGTAGCCCGCGTCAGACTTCCACTCCGTTGGCCGATTCGCCTGAGAGGGAGTCCCGAGGGTCCTCCACTACCCGGAGGAGTCGCAGGCACCGAGACAAGAGGCGTCAACGCTCCTCTTCCTATCGGAGTTATAGGAGCAGGTCTCGACACCATCAGCACCGACGCTCAGATTCGAGCCTTCGCTCCGACAGGCGTCATTCGCGAAGCAACCCTCGGCTGGCACCGGCACCAAGGCGTCGTAGCCATGGGGGGAATCTGGAAGCAGTACCTCTGACAGGTACAGGTCGAGATCTAAATCTCAAGGCCGGCACCGACACGGCCGTGGATGCTTCCGTTGCTCGTACGGCACCGTGCACTCTTCAGCGACTTCAGCTTCGGCACCCAGCCGCCCATTCCCGGGCCGCGCCGTCCCGCACGATCAAGCGGCTCCACTAGGTCCCCAGGAGGGGCACTGGCAAGGGGCACCCTGGCAAGGGTAGTGGTGTCAGTGGGCACCTTGGCTCCAACTACCGGCACCGGCGAGACCCCGTTCAGTGGCCGGGGCATCGCAGGTACATTCGACGTCCCCGCCTCGGCACTGGGAAAAGTCAACTGGCACCGAGACAGCAGCACCGCACCCGGGCTCGGACTTGGGGGTTGAACCACCGGTACCGCCCGATGCCCTGGGGGCAGATCTGGTCCCCTCACCGTCACCAGAGGAATCCATTGCGGTGCCACCACCCACCTTGCAGGAAGATTTTAAGGCTCACCAGGAGCTCCTTAGGTGGGTCACCTCGAATCTCCAGCTCCAGGCTGAGGAGATGGAGGAGCCGTCAGACACTTTGTTCAACGTGTTGTCCTCCACGGCACCGGGCCGTGTGGCCCTACCTCTCCACCAGGGGGTGGCCAATATCTTGACTTCACTTTGGCAAACCCCGGCGTCCTTGTCACCTATTTCTAAAAAGGCGGAGAGAAAGTACTTTGTGCCAGCAAAGGGGCACGAATATTTGTACTCTCACCCGGCACCCAACTCTCTGGTGATGCAGTCTGTAAACCACCGAGAGAGGCATGGCCAACCCGCGCCCACCCCCAAGGATAAAGACGCCAGGAGACTGGATACCTTCAGCAGGAAGGTTTATTCATCGGCGAGCTTCCAGCCCAGGGTGGCAAATCACCAAGCCTTCCTGAGACGGTATGATTTTAACTTGTGGGGGTCTCTGCCAAAGTTCGAAAAGGAGAAGAAGGAGTTCAGAGCTTTGGTTGACGAAGGCGCGGTGGCGGCGAAAGCGGCCCTCCAAGCGGCTTCGGAAGCGGCAGATACAGCAGCCCGTTCAATGGCCTCGGCTGTTGCGATGCGCAGGGCATCGTGGCTCTCGCTGCCAGGACTGTCCACGGAGTCCCAGTCCCTCATGCAGGACTTGCCTTTTGATGGGAAGGCCCTGTTTGTGGATCAGACAGACACCCGTCTGCACGTGATGAAGGACTCCCGCACCACCCTGCAAACTCTGGGCCTATATGTCCCACCAGCTAAGGACAAACCCAGGCCACAGACCTCGGTTCCTCCAGCTAGAGGCAGATATGACCCCCCCCGCCTAAGAGGCCGAGGGAGCAGAGACGCAGGTCCCCGCGACCTGGGCCCGCCAAGGGCAAGAGGCAGGGGAAGAGGCGCTTTTGACTCTTTGAGGGGGGCCACCGGGCCTGTTGCCAGGGAAGCCCCCTAGTTAATAAAGTTTGTGTTCTGCAACCGTTTATCTGCCTTCCGAGTGCAATGGTCCCATATAACGTTGGACCAGTGGGTCCTCAGCACCATTTCCAAGGGCTACATGTTGCAGTTCACTTCGCTTCGCCCCCCACCACCACCACCCCCGGCCCCTGGAGGCCCCCGGGGGGCCTAGACCAGGAGGTGACGTGCCTCCTTACCCTAGGTGCGGTGGAGAAGGTACCTCGGGAATTTCAGGGCAGAGGTTTTTACTCCCGGTATTTCCTGATCCCGAAGGCAAAAGGTGGGCTCAGGCCCATCCTCGACTTGCAGAACCTCAACCAGTTTATGGTCCATTACAAGTTCTGTATGTCACTCTATGCATCCGAAGAAGTGAGGTTTTTACCCACGAAAGCTTATGCCCAAATAAGTTCCGTATGGTTTCCCTGGCCTCTATTATTCCATCCCTAGACCCGGGGGATTGGTTCGCAGCCCTGGACCTCCAGGATGCGTATTTCCACATACATATTTTCGAGGGTCACAGGCGCTTCCTCCACTTCCTGGTGGGGCGGGACCACTACCAGTTTACGGTCCTTCCCTTTGGCCTCTCCATGGCCCCCAGGGTTTTTACCAAATGCATGGCGGTAGTGGCAGCCCACCTCAGAAGGAACGGGCTGCAAATTTTCCCCTACCTGGACAACTGGCTGCTCAAGGGCAAGTCTCGGTCCCAGGTGCAGGCCCAGCTGAAATTCCTGCTGGCCACTCACGAGAGTCTAGGCCTAGTGGTGAACGAGGACAAGTCCACGTTAGTGCCGGTTCAGCGCATACACTTCATAGGAGCGCTGTTAGGCTCAGTGGTGGCCACGGCCTCTCTCCCCCGAGACAGGTTCGAGATGCTCAAAAGTCTCATAGCTTCAGTCATGGCCTTCCCCGAAACGACGGCAAGGGTGTGCCTTCAAATCTTAGGCCACATGGCAGCATGCACCTCTGTGGTGCGACATGCCAGGCTCAGAATGAGGCCCCTCCAACTCTGGCTGGCCTCCCAATATTCCTAGGCCAGGGACAGCCTGGACAAGGTTGTCACGTTACCTCCCAACGTAGTGGCCAACCTGCAATGGTGGTCCCTCCCGACCAACGTGTTACAAGGGATTCCCTTCCGAGAGACCCCTCCCTCACTAGATCTGGTGTCAGACGCCTTGGACCTGGGGTGGGGAGCCCATGTGAGGAGCTTCCAAACCCAGGGCAGATGGTCGACCTCAGACTTGTCCCTGCACATAAACGTCAGGGAGCTCAGGGTGGTGCGCCTGGTGTGCTTAGCCTTCAGCCCACACCTACGGGGGAAGATGGTCAGAGTCATAAGAACATAAGAACGGCCATACCGGGTCAGACCAAAGGTGCATCTAGCCCAGTATCCTGTCTACTGACAGTGGCCAATGCCAGGTGCCCCAGAGGGAGTGGACCTAACAGGCAATGATCAAGTGATCTCTCTCCTGCCATCCATCTCCATCCTCTGACAAATAGAGGCTAGGGACACCATTCCTTACCCATCCTGGCTAATAGCCAGTAATGGACTTAACCACCATGAATTTATCCAGTTCTCTTTTAAACGCTGTTATAGTCCTAGCCTTCACAACCTCCTCAGGTAAGGAGTTCCACAAGTTGATTGTGCGCTGCGTGAAGAAGAACTTCCTTGTATTTGTTTTAAACCTGCTGCCTATTAATTTCATTTGGTGACCCTTAGTTCTTGTATTATGGGAATAAGTAAATAACTTTTCCTTATACACTTTCTCCACATCACTCATGATTTTATATTCCTCTATCATATCCCCCCTTAGTCTCCTCTTTTCCAAGCTGAAGAGTCCTAGCCTCTTTAATCTCTCCTCATATGGGACCCGTTCCAAATCCCTAATCATTTTAGTTGCCCTTTTCTGAACCTTTTCTAGTGCCAGTATATCTTTTTTGAGATGAGGAGACCACATCTGTACGCCTGTTCCGTAACTGGCGTTCTTCGAGATGTGTTGCTCCTGTCTATTCCACACCCCGCCCTCCTTCCCCTCTGTCGGAGTTGTCTGGCAAGAAGGAACTGAGGGTGGGGTGAGTGCGCAGCTCCCCTTATAGCGCGATATAGAGGCGCCACTCCAGGGGTCGCAGCAGTGCTCCCCCACTATGGGTACTGCTAAGGGAAAAATTTCCAGCACCGGTGCACGTGGCGAGCACGCACACCTACTGTGGAATAGACAGGAGCAACACATCTCGAAGAACGCCAGTTACGGAACAGGTAACTGTCCTTTGTCTAAAAAAAAGTTTCACTTAAATCTTTTCTTTTTTTAAATGTATAGAAACTTTCAGCAGCCTTGTGTTTTTCCCAAGCATTGAGTTAAAATATGAAAGGTATTTCATTTTTAAAAGAAAATTATTTGCCCACAATTTGAAATCTATAATAATATTATTTCCCAGAAATCAATCACTCTTCCTATCTCTTAATGAGAATAGAATTTTCATAGAGTAGAATATCTTGATCTAAACAGACTGGTGACTAGAGGCTATTAATTAGTATATATACCCTTTCAAAGCATGTGTGTCACCCATGTTACAAACAGCATGGAAATATGGAAGTTACATGCTTGAAACAAAATTCTGGTTAAAATATGTATTTTTTTATCTATAATATTCTTATATGACATCTTTTAATTACAGGCTAAATCATACATACAATCAACTTTTGAGAGAGAATGAAGTTCTTCAAACTGACCATAAGAATTTGAAAAGCTTATTGAACAGTTCCAAACTAGAACAAACACGATTAGAAGCTGAATTTTCTAAACTGAAAGAACAGTACCAACAACTGGATATTACATCTACAAAACTGAATAATCAGTGTGAGGTAAATTAATTTTTTAATCTCTTCTGTTAATCCTTCAATTACTATAGCATTGTAAATGCAGATAATATTATGCAATGTGCTAGACTTTTTATTAATGTATCTGCTTTTGTAGGTAAAATATTAGTACCTGATCACCTTTAGGGATCCACTCCAGATTTTCTGTCTGAGTTTATTATCATAGTCTTACATACTCCCTAATTTACCCACAAGGCAGTGGAGTATTTCTGTCAGGGATTGCTCCCTTAGCCTTACATCCTCCCAGGCCACTCACAAGGCAGTGGGTTTGATGAGGTATCAGGTATAGCCTGACCTGACTCCTTAAATCACGGAGTACAAATTGAAATTTATTAAATATTTTTGGATATTTTTCTACATTTTCAAATATATTGATTTCAATTACAACACAGAATACAAAGTGTACAGTGCTCACTTCATATTATTATTTTTATTACAAATATTTGCACTGTAAAAATGATAAACAAAAGAAATAGTATTTTTCTATTCACCTCAGACAAGTACTGTACTACAATCTCTTTATTGTGAAAGTCAACTTACAAATGTAGATTTTTTTTTTGTTACATAACTGCACTTAAAAACAAAAAAATGTAAAACTTTAGAGCCTACAGGTCCACTCAGTCCTACTTCTTGTTCAGCCAATCGCTAAGACAAACAAGTTTGTTTACATTTATGGGGGATAATGCTGCCCACTTCTTATTTACAATGTTACCAGAAAGTGAGAACAGGCGTTCGCATGGCACTTTTGTAGCCGGCATTGCAAGGTATTTATGTGCCAGATATGCTAAACATTCATATGCCCCTTCATGCTTTGGCCATCATTCCAGAGGACATGCTTCCATGCTGATGACACTCTTTAAAAAAATAATGCCTTAATTAAATTTGTGACTGAACTCCTTGGGGGAGAATTGTATGTCTTCTGCTCTGTTTTACCCGCATTCTGCCATATATTTCATGTTATCTCAGTCTCAGATGATGACCCAGCACGTTGTTCATTTTAAGAACAGTTTCTCTACAGATTTGACAAAACACAAACATACCAATGTGAGATTTCTAAAGATAGCTATACCACTCGACCCAAAGTTTAAGAATCTGAAGTGCCTTCCAAAATTTGAGAGGGACAAGGTGTAGAGAATGCTTTCAGAAGTCTTAAAAGAGCAACACTCCGATGCGGAAACTACAGAACCCAAACCACCATAAAAGAAAATCAACCTTCTGCTGGTGGCATCTGATTCAGATGATGAAAATGAACATGCGTTGGTCCGCACTGCTTTGTATTGTTATTGAGCAGAACCCATCACCAGCATGGATGCATGTCCTCTGGAATGGTGCTTGAAGCATGAAGGTACATAACAACCTTTAGCGCATCTGGCATGTAATTATCTTGCGACGCTGGCTACAACAGTGCCATGTGAATGCCTGTTCTCACTTTCATGTGACATTGTAAATAAGAAGTGGTCAGCATTATCTCCTGCAAATGTAAACAGACTTGTTTGTCTGCACAATTGGCTGAACAAGAATTAGTACTGAGTGGACTTGTAGACTCTAAAGTTTGACATTGTTTTATTTTGAATCCAGTTATTTTTTTGTACTTAATGCAGGTTTTTTCTGCACACAATTCTACACCTGCAAGTTTATCTTTCATAATAAAGAGATTGCAGCACAGTACTTGTATTAGGTTAATTGAAAAATACCATTAGTTTTGTTTTTTACAGTGCAAATATTTGTAATCTAAAAGCAAAAATAAAGTAAAAGACAAAAAAGCCGTGAGTTTCAGCCTATCTCCATAGTAGGGGAACTCAGCTTCATAGCATAATCCCTAACTAAAGAATTTGGAAAGGTTCTCGGTCTTAGGCCTGGTTTACACTGGGGGGGGGGGATCGATCTAAGTTACGCAGTGTCAGCTATGTGAATAACGTAGCTGAAGTTGACGTACATAGATCTACTTACCGCAGTGTCTTCACTGTGGTAAGTCAACGGCTGACACTCCCCCATCGACTCCGCCTGCGCCTCTTGCCCTGGTGGAGTACTTGAGTCGACGGGAGAGCGCTCGGCGGTCAATTTATCATGTTGAGACTAGACGTGATAAATCGACCCCTGCTGGATTGATCACTGCCCCTCGAAGCCAGTAATGTAGACAAGCCCATAGATATGTTTGACATTATGAGGAGGAAAGAAGTGGCTACCAGAGAAAGAAGACAAGCAAGCTAAATCTTCTATCCAAAATCAAGTTGTCTCCCTGAAATTCCTCATTCAAGGACATCATTAGGGAAGAATGGGAAACACCCAACAATAGGAAAGGCTTACTCAGCAAGTCCAGAAATTCTGCATTATAGTACAACCCAGAGATTTCTTCTTCATCTTCTCTATAGTTAATGCAGCAGTGGCATCCCTGGAAAAGACACCATTTCCTACTGTGAGTGGGTTTTTCCCCCAAAAAGATCCTTCAGAAAGGATAATTGAAACTATCCACTGAAGGAACTTTAAAGCTTCTTCAGCTTCTCTTAGTGTCTTCTTGGCAATAAGCTATTTCAGGGCCACAGTGTTCGGCTGCAACAACTTAACAATACCCTTAAAACTCATCTCAAAAACAAGGGAAATTTGTTTATTTTTATTTTTGTAATGTATGTCCTGGTATTCACTGTCAAGAGTTTAGGTCAAAAGTAGTTTCTTAACTCCTATATTAATAAGATATTTTTCTATTACAATTGTGATTGCTCTGCTAGTTAAAGTGAATCCAGCCAATTAACAAAATATTAAAATGTTAAAAGAAACATTTCTGAGTCGATTTATTTGATATTGCTATGTCTTTTGCCTGATTTACTGAAGCCTTTGTGTGTCCTGCTTCTATTTTCTAGATAAGCCTGTAAATCAGGCAGTGTGCTCAGTTTTATATTAAGTCCTGTTTTGTACATTTTTAACAGTTGCTTAGCCAGCTTAAAGGAAATCTGGAGGAAGAAAACAGACATCTACTTGATCAAATTCAGACATTAATGCTACAGAATAGAACATTACTGGAGCAGAATATGGAAAGCAAGGATCTTTTCCACGTTGAACAAAGACAGTACATGTAGGTATACCAAAAATTATGAAACCGCTGTTCAGAAATGTGACAACGGCAAGCTTACAAATGTAAAAAACCACCTTCTACTGGCTGATACATTACATAATACTCTCATACCCTATTCTCTTGTATTTTTTCTTCGAACATAACTAAAGTGATTGCATTATATATGAATTGCTGATAATCACAACCAGAAATGTTGATTTTTAAAACTAAATAATTAAAAATACATGGTTTTTATGGTATGTGGATCTAATGAAAAAAAAATTTATTCCTCCTTCCACTTCAAGCATCCCAGAATTCTTTGAAAATTCTGTTGCTTTTTCCAGGAGAGAACTTTTGCTACTTTTAGCAGTAAAAAGAAAGTGTTTTTAAATACTACTTTATTGTATCCTATATGTGCATGCTGTGTTCATAAAGTACAGCATTACATCATATTAAAGACCGTAAATGGCCCATGAAAGTCTTTAAAATGTCTTCATTTAGATATATCTTTACATCCTATTTTCTATATTTCTCTTTCTTCCTCTTTATTACTTAGAGACCTCTGTTTCTTGGCAATTTTTATGCGGCTCCCACTTATTCTTAGGTGAAAAAGTCTGCTCTCAGATACCTAAAAATGCAAAGAAACATGTAATAGTATATAAACATACATACATAACTGCTAAAAAGCAATTTTGATTAATTTCTGTTTACAGTGACAAGTTAAATGAATTGAGACGACAAAAGGAGAAATTAGAGGAGAAGATTATGGATCAGTATAAATTTTATGAGCCATCCCCCCCCAGAAGGTACTGCTTGAATATATTTTATGAAAATTAGTATAACCAGAAATTTAAACAAGTTAAGGACCCATCTGTGCCCCTATTGAAGTTGATGGTAAGATTCCCATTGACTTCCATGGGAGCAGAGCATGCCCACATATTGTAGTTAAACTTGCATACAAATTATTTTTTAAATTATGCATTTTATAAAGTAATGAATTATAAATGCAATAATGGGTTTAATTTTATTGTAACAGAAGGGGCAATTGGATTACTCTAAAAATGAGGAAATTGATAAAATCTAAGAAAGATGTTAACCGCGAACGTCTGAAGTCTCTGACTCTTACACCTACCCGTTCGGAGTCCAGTGAAGGATTTCTTCAGCTACCCCATCAGGACAGTCAAGATAGTTCTTCTGTGGGCTCAAACTCTCTTGAAGATGGCCAGACACTGGGAACCAAAAAGAGCAGTAGTGAGTAGTTACAAAATGATTTTCGTTTGAAATACTGTTTGGTTAAATATATTTCCAATATGTGGTAAAAACTTCAAAACTACTTAAAAAAGAACAAGTCAGTTGGAAATCTTTAATTAATGTTAAGAGCTACCAAGGCCTGTAATCTTTAGGTCAATGGCAAAGCTCCCCTTGACTTCAGTGGTGCAGGTTCAGACCCCACCTAGAGTGTATGGATAGATGCCCTATTTTAGCATTTCAGTAAATGTAATTAAATACATTAAAATAAATCTATAGTATATCAGGGATGCAGAATTAGGTAGGCTTATTGGATCAGAATAAGGGCATTTAGCCTGTCAGAACTTCAAATGCTCCTCTCTCCTTAATCCACCTCCTTCTGCTTTGTTTGTTTTCTCTCATTCCCATGAGACTCCCACCCTCCTCAAGTATGCCTCTCCATATTGTGTCCATAGAATCATAGAATATCAGGGTTGGAAGGGACCTCAGGAGGTCATCTAGTCCAACCCCCTGCTCAAAGCAGGACCAATTCCCAACTAAATCATCCCAGCCAGGGTTTTGTCAAGCCAGGCCTTAAAAACCTCCAAGGAAGGAGATTCCACCACCTCCCTAGGTAAAGCATTCCAGTGCTTCACCATCCTCCTAGTGAAATAGTGTTTCCTAATATCCAACCTAGACCTCCCCCACTGCAACTTGAGACCATTGCTCCTTGTTCTGTCATCTGCCACCACTGAGAACAGCCGAGCTCCATCCTCTTTGGAACACCGTCCCCCCCCCAGCTATTAAATCCCCCCTCATTCTTCTCTTCTGGAGACTAAACAATCCCAGTTCCCTCAGCCTCTCCTCATAAGTCATGTGCTCCAGACCCCTAATCATTTTTGTTGCCCTCCGCTGGACTCTTTCCAATATTTCCACATCCTTCTTGTAGTGTGGGGCCCAAAACAGGACACAGTACTCCAGATGAGGCCTCACCAATGTCGAATAAAGGGGAACGATCACATTCCTCGATCTGCTGGCAATGCCCCTACTTATACAGCCCAAAATGCCATTAGCCTTCTTGGCAACAAGAGCACACTGTTGACTCATATACAGCTTCTCGTCCACAGTGACCCCCTAGGTCCTTTTCTGCAGAACTGCTACCTAGCCATTCGGTCCCTAGTCTGTAGCAGTGCATAGGATTCTTCCGTCCTAAGTGCAGGACTCTGCACTTGTCCTTGTTGCACCTCATCAGGTTTTTTTTGGCCCAATCCTCTAATTTGTCTAGGTCCCTCTGTATCTGATCCCTACCCTCCAGCGTATCTACCACGCCTCCCAGTTTAGTGTCATCTGCAAACTTGCTGACAGTGCAGTCCACACCATCCTCCAGATCGTTAATAAAGATATTAAACAAAACCGGCCCCAGGACCGACCCATGGGGCACTCCGCTTGAAACCGGCTGCCAACTAGACATGGAGCCATTGATCACTACCCGTTGAGCCCAACGATCTAGCCAGCTTTCTATCCACCTTACAGTCCATTCATCCAGCCCATACTTCTTTAACTTGGCGGCAAGAATACTGTGGGAGACCGTATCAAAAGCTTTGCTAAAGTCAAGGAATAACACATCCACTGCTTTCCCCTCATCCACAGAGCCAGTTATCTCATCATAGAAGGCAATTAGGTTAGTCAGGCACGACGTCCCCTTGGTGAATCCATCCTGACTGTTCCTGATCACTTTCCTCTCCTCTAAGTGTTTCATAATTGATTCCTTGAGGACCTGCTCCATGATTTTTCCAGGGACTCAGGTGAGGCTGACTGGCCTGTGGTTCCCCGGATCCTCCTTCTTCCCTTTTTTAAAGATGGGCACTACATTAGCCTTTTTCCAGTCATCCAGGACCTCCCCCGATCGCCATGAGTTTTCAAAGATGATGGCCAATGGCTCTGCAATCACATCCGCCAACTCCTTTAGCACCCTCGGATGCAGCGCATCCGGACCCATGGATTTGTGCTCATCCAGTTTTTCTAAATAGTCCCGAACCACTTCTTTCTCCACAGAGGGCTGGTCACCTCCTCCCCATACTGTGCTGCCCAGTCCAGCAGTCTGGGAGCTGACCTTGTTTGTGAAGACAGAGGCAAAAAAAGCATTGAGTACATTAGCTTTTTCCACATCCTCTGTCACTAGGTTGCCTCCTTCATTCAGTAAGGGGCCCACACTTTCCTTGACTTTCTTCTTGTTGCTAACATACCTGAAGAAACCCTTCTTGTTACTCTTAACATCTCTTGCTAGCTGCAACTCCCAAGTGCGATTTGGCCTTCCTGATTTCACTCTTGCATGCCTGAGCGATATTTTTATACTCCTCCCTGGTCATTTGTCCAATCTTCCACTTCTTGTAAGCTTCTTTTTTGCGTTTAAGGTCAGCAAGGATTTCACTGTTAAGCCAAGCTGGTCGCCTGCCATATTTACTATTCTTTCTACACATCGGGATGGTTTGTTCCTGCAACCGCAATAAGGATTCTTTAAAATACAGCCAGCTCTCCTGGACCCTTTTGCCCTTCACGTTATTCTCCCACGGGATCCTGCCCATCTGTTCCCTGAGGGAGTGAAAGTCTGCTTTTCTGAAGTCCAGGGTCCGTATTCTGCTGCTCTCTTTTCTTCCTTGTGTCAGGATCCTGAACTCGACCATCTCATGGTCACTGCCTCCCAGGTTCCCATCCACTTTTGCTTCCCCTACTAATTCTTCCCTGTTTGTGAGCAGCAGGTCAAGAAAAGCTCTGCCCCTAGTTGGTTCCTCCAGCACTTGCACCAGGAAATTGTCCCCTACACTTTCCAAAAACTTCCTGGATTTTCTGTGCACCGCTGTATTGCTCTCCCAGCAGATATCAGGGTGATTAAAGTCTCCCATGAGAACCAGGGCCTGCGATCTAGCAACTTCTGTTAGTTGCCGGAAGAAAGCCTCGTCCACCTCATCCCCCTGGTCTGGTGGTCTATAGCAGACTCCCACTACGACATCACCCTTGTTGCTCACACTTCTCAACTTTATCCAGAGACTCTCAGGTTTTTCTGCAGTTTCATACCGGAGCTCTGAGCAGTCATACTCCTCTCTTAGGCCTGGTCTACACTAACCCCCCAAGTCGAAGTAAGGTACGCAACTTCAGCTACGTGAATAACGTAGCTGAAGTCGACATACCTTACTTCGAACTTACCGCGGTTCAGACGCGGTCCACACGCGGCAGGCAGGCTCCCCCGTCAACTCCGCGGTACTCCTCTCATTGAGCTGGAGTACCGCAGTCAACGGCGAGCACTTCCTGGTTCGATTTATCGCGTCCAGACCAGACGCGATAAATCGAACCCGGAAGTTCGATTTCCAGCCGCCGAACTAGCGGCTAAGTATAGACCAGCCCTTACATACAATGCAACTCCCCCACCTTTTCTGCCCTGCCTGTGCTTCCTGAACAGTTTATATCCATCCATGACAGTACTCCAGTCATGTGAGTTATCCCACCAAGTCTCTGTTATTCCAATCGCATCATAGTTCCCTGACTGTGCCAGGACTTCCAGTTCTCCCTGCTTGTTTCCCAGGCTTCTTGCATTTGTGTATAGGCACTTAAGATAACTCATCGATCGTCCCTCTTTCTCATATGAGACAGGAGTCCTCCCCTCTTGCGCTCTCCTGCTCTTGCTTCCTCCCAGGATCCCATTTCCCCACTTACCTCAGGGCTTTGGTCTCCTTCCCCCGGTGAACCTAGTTTAAAGTCCTCCTCACTAGGTTAGCCAGCCTGCTTGCGAAGATGCTCTTCCCTCTCTTCGTTAGGTGGAGCCCGTCTCTGCCTAGCACTCCTCCTTCTTGGAACACCATCCCATGGTCGAAGAATCCAAAGCCTTCTCTCCGACACCACCTGCGTAGCCATTCGTTGACTTCCACGATTCGACGGTCTCTACCCAGGCCTTTTCCTTGCACAGGGAGGATGGACGAGAACACCACTTGCGCCTCAAACTCCTTTATCCTTCTTCCCAGAGCCACGTAGTCTGCAGTGATCCGCTCAAGGTCATTCTTGGCAGTATCATTGGTTCCCACGTGGAGAAGCAGGAAGGGGTAGCGATCCGAGGGCTTGATGAGTCTCGGCAGTCTCTCCGTCACATCGTGAATCCTAGCTCCTGGCAAGCAGCAGACCTCTCTGTTTTCCCGGTCTGCGTGGCAGATAGATGACTCAGTCCCCCTGAGGAGGGAGTCCCCGACCACCACCACCCTCCTCCTCCTCTTGGGAGTGGTGGTTGTGGAACCCTCATCCCTAGGACAGTGCATCTTTTGCCTTCCAATCGGTGGAGTCTCCTTCTGCTCCCTTCCTTCAGATGTGTCATCTAGTCCATACTAACAACCATTAGCTGTTAAAAAGATCATGTGTCTCTTGAAACTAATGGTGATGGGTTTTGGCAACAATATAATAGAGAATAGAAAGAGCTGTGGAGTGATATAAGCAGTTAGAAGGACACAGATCACTGCTGATCCTAGAGATAGGCAGAGCTACAGAGAGAAATAACGGATAAGTTCCTGATGTAGGGGGAATTGACGTTTGCCAGACATGAAGTGTTAACCCTGAATAAGCCACTTTGTCATAGCCGTTAGGATGCACGTAGCTTAGAGTATTTTATACACCCTTTACTTGTTTCTTTTGTTGTTCATCAATAATTTGTCATGAAATTTCTAGTGGCAGGTAATTAGTTTTTTGCCATTACATTCCATGTTAAACAAGTTGCATTATTGATTAGTTAATAAATTTATTACAAGTGAGATATTGATGTTACATATAAAGCATCAATGTACTCTCATATTATAATTCATACCTTTTAAAGTTTAATATCTAAGTGACTTAGAATATATAAGGTGAAAATTTGGTATTCCAATTTTCATCCCAGGTGAGAATTTTCTTTATTTAAATAAAAAAAAAATCTCTCATGGTGGTTTTTGATTTTGGCTCTTACTGTGCAAACTTAATAAAAATAAAAAATAAAAAAATTCTGTATTATTTCACATACTTTTACGGAAATTAAAAATAGAGCATAAGAGAATCTGGAAGAGTCTGTCTTTGGATAGGATGCCAATGCATGTAGGGACAATCCTGCTGAAAAGAAGTGCTTGAAATTCCTAGTTTCTTAAAAGGAGTTGGCTATAAAAGGTTATGTGACCCTTTAAAAAGAAGCAATTTGAAACCTGATGCAGATTAAAATAATTACAACCCTTCCCTTGCCTATATAAATACTAGATTTTTTTTATTTTGCTTGCCTTCATTCATTTTGTCCTCACTACAAGAATTAGTCTCCCCTCAAATCTGCTGCTATCAAGAGTTGCTTGTTTATAAGAGAGGACCTTAACTATACTAAATCTTTCATAAATCCATTAATGATAAAAACAGGCCCTTGTTTAAGAAGACAAGGATCTTCAACAAAGCAGTGACTAGTTGCTAAGAGGGCTTTTATCTTGTACCTTAATAAAATAACACGGTTCCATATTATTTCTGGTTTATGGTGACAGGATCATGGAACAAAATATTTCCAATATTTCCTATCAGTGTTTGTCAAAGTGGATTAGATCCTTTATACAAAAATGCTGTGTGATAATGGGGACTCAGATCCCTGAATGTTGCAGTTTTGGAAATATACAGGATTGCAGTCAATATTTTTACACAGCATCACTGTTGGCCTAGCCTCATGATCTGATGCCCAGTCCAGGAGAGCAATTCTACAATAATCATTATTCAGTTAAATACAATTCTACAATAATCATTATTCAGTTAAATAATCCTCCTCATTCCCATCTCCTTAGGGATTTATTACTCTTTGTGAATCTCCAAGGGTGGAAACCTGTACTGACAATCCTCAAAAGAGAAAGAGAAGTTACTCATCCTTAACTGGAGTTCTTTGAGGAGATATATCCACACATCCCACCTTTCATTCCCATTTTGGAGGGTCTGTTGCAGGGGTGGGGAAACTTTTTGGCCTGAGGGCCACATCGGGGTATGGAAATTGTATGGCGGGCCATGAATGTTCACAAAATTGGGAGTAGGGGTGTGGGAGGGGGCGAGGGCTCCAGCTGGGGGTGCAGCCAGAAATGAGGAGTTCAGGGTGTAGGAGGGGGTTGTGGGCTCTGGGGTGGGGCTGGGGATGAGGGGTTTGGAGTACAGCAGGAGGCTCCAGGCTGGGACTGAGGGGTTCGGAGGGCGGGAGGGGGATCAGGGCTGGGGCAGGGGGTTGGGGTACCGAGGAGGGGTGTGAGGGCTCCGGCTGGGGGTGTGGGCTCTGCGGTGGGACCGGGGATGAGGGCTTTGGGGTGCAGGAGGGTGCTCCAGGGGACCGAGGGGTTTGGAGGGCGGGAAAGGGATCAGGCTGTGGCAGAGGATTGGGGCGCGGGGGGGGGGGGGCGCGCTTAGGGATGCAGGCTTCAGGCGGCACTTAGTGAAAGCAGCTCCTGGAAGCATGTCCCCCCTCCAGCTCCAAGGCGCGGCCAGGCGGCTCTGCACACTGCCCTGTCCGTAGGCGCCACCTCTGCAGCTCCCATTGGCTGGGAACCATGGCCAATGGGAGCTGCGAGGGTGAGCGCCTGTGGACGGGGCAGAGTGCAGAGCCGCCTGGCCACGCTTCCGTGTACTACCTAGGAGCTGGAGGGGGGTCATGGCAGCTGCCTCCTGGGAACCGCGCAGAGCAGGGCAAGACCCCGACCCCACTCCCCAGCTGGAGCTGAGGGACAGATTAAATGGTCTGATGGGCCAGATGTGGCCCGCAGGCGGTAGTTTGCCCACCTCAGTCTATTGGATTCTAAGTGAATAGGAGAAACTCAGCTTGTGGGCAAGTCAAGCTTTGTCATCTTTCTCTTTTGTAGCTCTGGGCAAGGAATTTTCTTTTGCAATGTAATCAAACCCTTTTCATGTTTCATCAGTACAGTTTCCTGGAAAAGTAGGTTCCATGGCTGAGGGTCAACCTCAATGTCATAATGTATGGAGCCTCAGGTTCGCCTAGGATCCCTCGCCTTCTGGGGCTTTCCACTCCTCTCAGATAGTTTTATTCTGTAAACCTACTGTCATAACTATAAAGGGAAGGGTAACAGCCCTTCTGTGTACAATACTATAAAATCCCTCCTGGCCAGAGACACCAAAATCCTTTTACCTGTAAAGGGTTAAGAAGCTCAGGTAACCTGGCTGACACCTGACCCAAAGGACCAATAAGGGGACAAGATACTTTCAAAACTTGGTGAGGGGAAGGCTTTTGTTTGTGTTCTTTGTTTTGGAGGTTGTTCGCTCTTGAAACTAAGAGGAACCGGACATCAATCCATGCTCTCCAAATCTTTCTGAACAAGTCTCTCATATTTCAAACTTGTAAGTAACAGCCAGGCAAGGCGTGTTAGGTTTATCTTTGTTTTCTCAACTTGTAAATGTACCTTTTGCTAGAGGGTTTACCTCTGTTTGCTGTAACTTTGAACTTAAGGCTAGAGGGGGTTCCTCTGGGCTCTTTGAATCTGATTACCCTGTAAAGTTATTTTCCATCCTGATTTTACAGAGATGATTTTTTACCTTTCTTTCTTTAATTAAAAGTCTTCTTTTTAAGAACCTGATTGATTTTTCCTTGTTTTAAGATCCAAGGGGATTGGATCTGGACTCACTAGGAATTAGTGGGGGAAAGGAGGGGGAATGGTTAATTTCTCCTTGTTTTAAGATCCAAGGGTTTGGATCGGTGTTCACCAGGAAATTGGTGGAGAAGTCTCTCAAGGCTACCCAGGGAAGGGAGTTAGTACTTGGGAGTGGTGGCAGCAAAACTAGATCTAAGCTGGTAATTCAGTTTAGAGGTTCACATGCAGGTCCCCATATCTGTACTCTAAAGTTCAGAGTGGGGAAGGAACCTTGACACCTACTAAGAACTACAACTTGGGATCCTCAAATCCACTTTTATCCCTATGAAGTGGGGATCCTGGCTTTATTGAGTGATGTTGGCTCAACTAACTTTCTGGGGTCCAAAAGATTCATAAGTCTTTTCCCTGAAAAAGAGCTGAAGAGAGACTCCTGTCAGATCTCCATTTCCAAAATTGAATATCTGTCCTCTCAACTGCTGTCTTTTCCTAGGCCCTTGTTGGCTTCAGAAGATTGTGAAGATGAAGAGGCTTCAGGTAGATAAACCTTTTCAAGAGGGAGAATCACCATCTTCCTAATTTCTGTATTATTCTTAGGCTTTAATGTCAGTCTCTCTACCTCTCCTGGTGAGACTTGCTGAAGCCCTGAATCTAGAGACTGAGAACTCTCCTATTCTTTATTATGGAGGCACTGGTCATGGTTTCATGGCTAAGGTTGAGTTCTGTTTTGCGCTTAAAGCAGTGATTCATCCATTTTCTTATATATGAAAAATAGAGCATATCTTCACAGAACAAGGAGTAATGGTCTCAAGTTGCAGTGTGGGAGGTCTATGTTGGATATTAGGAAAAACTTTTTCACTAGGAGGGTGGTGAAGGACTGGAATGGGTTACCTAGGGAGGTGGTGGAATCTCCTTCCTTAGAGGTTTTTAAGGTCAGGCTTCCAAAGCCCTGGCTGGGATGATTTAGTTGGGGATTGGTCCTGCTTTGAGCAAGGGGTTGGACTAGATGACCTCCTGAGGTCCCTTCCAACCCTGATAGTCTATGATTCTATGCTCTTCCACAAACTTTCGGCAATCACTCTTTAAATATAGAATTTTTTTTTAGAATTTACAAGTAAATCTGTTGTTTTATGAGTTAAAATTAATTTTAAATTGGGTCCTGTCAAGGCTGTATCCCCACTTTGAACTTTAGGGTACAAATGTAGGGGCCTGCATGAAAACTTCTAAGCTTAACTACCAGCTTAGCTCTGGTTCCGCTGCCACCATTCCCAATGGATTCCCTCCCTGGGAAGCCTTGAGAAACCTCTCACCAATTCCCTGGTGAATACAGATCCAAACTCCTTGGATCTTAAACAAGGAGAAATTGACCCTTCCCCCCTCCTTCCTTTCACCAACTCCTGGTGAATACAGATCCAAACCCCCTTGGATCTTAAAACAAGGAGAAATCAATCTGGTTCTTAAAAAGAAGGCTTTTAATTAAAGAAAAAGGTAAAAATCATCTCTGTAAAATCAGTATGGAAAATAACTTTACAGGGTAATCAAACTTAAAGAGCTCAGAGGACCCCCCTCTGTCTTAGGTTCAAAGTACAGCAAACAAAGATAAACACTCTGGTAAAAGGTACATTTACAAGTTGAGAAAACAAAGTAAAACTAAGACGCCTTGCCTGGCTTTTTTACTTACAAGTTTGAAATAGGAGAGACTTGTTTAGAAAGATGGGGAGAACCTGGATTGATGTCTGGTCCCTCTCAGTCCCAAGAGCGAACAACCCCTTAAAACAAAGAGCACACACAAAAGCCTTTCCCCCCCACCCAAGATTTGAAAGTATCTTGTCCCCTTATTGGTCCTTTGGGTCAGGTGTCAGCCAGGTTACCCGAGCTTCTTAACCCTTTACAGGTAAAACGATTTTGGAGTCTCTGGCCAGGAGGGATTTTAGTACTGTACACAGGAGAGCTGTTACCCTTCCCTTTATAGTTATGACAGGTCCTTTAAGAAATTTAGCATTGGTGTCAATCTTTTCTTTGTCCAAAATTATCTTACTAATGGAATAACACAGATTCTTCAAAATTTCCTCTATATACAGTAGTTAAAATTAATTGAAATCTTGTGCATAGGCTATATTTGAAAAAAAAATTGTAATTAAGCTAAGTTATTAACAACCGTTGTATTTAATTGGTATGATTGTATAAGCTAAAGACATGGTCAGGTCAACAGCTCAAGTAGCTCTTAACGTGGCAATTTTGATTTCAGAGATAATTCAGTTAGGGTGACCAGGTGTCCAGTTTTCGACTGGAACATCCGGTCAAAAAGGGACCCTGGCAGCTCCAGTCGGGACCGCCAACCGGAGCATTAAAAATCTGGTCAGCAGTGCTGTAGCGCTAAGGCAGGCTAGTCTCTACCTGTCCTGGGGCACCGCACTGCACCCCGGAAGCGGCCAGCAGGTCCGGCTCCTAGGCAGGGAGGCCATGGGGCTCCGCATGCTGCCCCCGCCCTGAGCACCAGCTCTGCACTCGGCCAATGGGAGCTGGGGGGGCGGTGCCTGTGGGCGAGAGCAGCGCCTCCTGCCCTCCTCCCCCGCCACCTAATAGCGCCGGACCTGCTAGCTGCTTCCGGCGCATGCATAACATTATGTCAGGACAGGCAGACAGCCTGCCTTAGCCCCTCCCCCCACCCACCCCCGCGCTGCTGCCCGGGAGTTGTGCAAGGTAAGCCTGCACCCCAACCCCCTGTCTCAACCCGCAGCCCCCTCCCGCACTCCAAATCCCTTGCCCCCCCCCAGCCTGGAGCCCCCTCCTGCACCCCAAATCCCTCATTCCCGACCCCACCCCGGAGCCCTCACCCCCTTGCACCCCAACTCCCAGCCCAGAGCCCCGTCCCAGACCCTGAACTCCTCATTCCCGGCCCAAGCCCAGAGCCCTCGTAAGAGTACAAAAATTCAAGATGGTCACACTGGACACAATAATACCTGCGCTGGAACAAGGGGACTAGTTCACAGCCCTCGACCTACAGGATGCCTATTTTCACATATCCATTCATCCGGCCCACAGACACTTCCTGCACTTCACAATCGGACACGACCATTTCCAATACAGGGTACTCCCTTTTGGACTCTCCACAGCAATGAGAGTATTCTCCAAAACCCTAGCCATAGTCGTGGCCCATCTCTGCAGAGTGGGGATCATACTTTTCCCCTACCTAGACGATTGCCTCATCAAGGGCAACTCATATGACGAGACACTTCAAGTTACCCATTTCACCATTTCACTCTTCCACAGCTTGGGCCTACAAATAAATGTCCAAAAATCTACCTTGATGCCTTCACAGCAGATCGAATTCATTGGATCTCACCTGGACTCAGTTCGAACCAGAACCTCACTACCACACAACCGATTCCTCACTATCTTACATCTCATATGTACACTCTCTGTTCGTCCCAGGATACAGGCAAGAATTTGCCTATAGCTCCTTGGACACATGGCAGCCACCACCTTCGTGGTCAAGTACGCCAGGCTGCACATGAGATGTCTTCACGGTTGGCTCAACTCAAATTTCAAACCCAGCAGGCACGCTGCTGACTGCTCCAGCGAACATACTAGCTTCCTTGCAATGGTGGACAAGACCAGAGAACCTTGGCATAGGCATTCCCTTTCAACAACAATCTCCCACGCTCATGCTCACCATGGACGCTTCCCTGATCAGTTGGGGAGCGCATCTGGAGGGACACACGGCACAAGGCCGCTGGTCTGTGCCAGACACACGTCTACACATAAACCTCCTAGAGCTCAGAGCTGTGAGACAAGCCTGCTTCCACTTTCTTCCCCTCATAAAGAACAAATCTATCCGGGTCCTAACGGACAATGTAGCATGTATGTTTTACATCAACAGACAAGAGGGAGCACGATCGCACTCCCTATGCATGGAAGCCATCCAATTGTGGAATTAGTGCATACAGCACTACATACAAATTGTTGTGTCGTACCTACCTGGCTGTCACAACACTACCGCCGATACACTCAACAGACACATCTCCAAAGAACACGAGTGGGAATTGCACCCCACGATACTAGAACAGCTCTTCTCCCAATGGAGCACCCCCTCAATAGACCTCTTTGCCACAACCCAGAATCGCAAATGCCACCTCTTTTGCTCCAGAGCAGGATTCCTCATCCCATGGAACAACTCTCTCCTGTATGCCTTTCCACCGTTCCCTCTGATACACAGGGTCCTACGCAAGATCAGAGACGACAAGGCCCGGGTCATACTCATTGCCCCAGCTTTGCCGAGACAGACATGGTATCCTTACCTGCTCCACATCTCCACGGACTCTTCCCAACAGACCAGATCTCCTTTCCCAGGACAACGGACGAATTCTTCACACCCAGCTCCAGAAACTCCACCTGACATCGTTCCAGAACCATGAATTAGCCTGTTCTGAGCAAGTCCGATATGTCCTCCTGCATAGTAGAAAAGACTCCACTCGTAAAACTTACCTGCAGAAGTGGAAGCGGTTTTCCCTGTGGTGTTCAAACAAACATTTATCACCCAATATCGTGACCCTTCCTAACATCCTAGACTACCTCCTGAAACTAAAACAGGACGGACTCTCGCTCAGCTCCATCAGGGTACACCTAGCGGCCCTTACTACCTTCCATGATTCGTTAGACGGATATTCACTCTTTGCCCACCCCACCATAAAACGCTTCCTCACGGGCCTAGAAAATCTCTACCCCAAGATTTATGCATCCGCAGCTGCATGGAATCTCAATCTCGTTCTTCGCGGTCTTATGAAACCTCCATTCGAGCCCTTAGCTACTTCATCTCTTCTTCATATGTCCATGAAGGTAGCCATCTTGGTTGCCATAACATCAGCAAGGAAGGTAGGAGAAATCAGCACCCTGATGGCCTACCCTCCCTACGCAACCTTCTCCAAAGACAAAGTTACTCTGCGACCCCACCCTAAATTTCTCCTTAAGGGGGTATCAACCTTCCACCTTAACCAACCAATATACTTACCTACATTCTATACCAAACTTCACGAGACTCCACACGAGGCAACGCAGCACACCCTCGATGTCAGACAAGCACTGGCCTTCTATTTACATAGGACTAAACCATTTCATTAGCCCTCCCGCTTATTTGTCTCCACTACCGAGCGATCAAAGGGTGCAGCACTTTCTAAACAACGACTTTCCAAGTGGATCTATGACTGCATCAGATCCTGTTATCACATTCAAAATGCTCAACCGCCCGAAGGCATCAGAACTCATTCTACTTGAGCTATGTCAACATCCGTTGCCTTCCTCCATAATGTACCCATTCCTGATATCTGTAAGGTAGCCATGTGGTCATCTGAACACACATTTACTAAACACTATGCTATCACACAGGATACCACAGCAGACACAATAGTAGGCCATACAGTACTGTCTACAGTACTCATTGCCGCAACTCCTAAGTCCCACCAGCCTTAGTGGGTACTGCTTCACATTCACCTGGAGTGGAGTACCCACAAAGACAGCACTCGAAGAAGAAGAGAAAGTTACTCACCTTACAGTAACTGAGGTTCTGTGCGATGTGTCCCCCTATGGGTGCTCCACTCCCCGCCCTCCTCCCCTCAACTTTGGAGTTCTATACTGACTTCTCCATGGTAGAGAAGGAACTGAGGGGTGCGCGAGACGCGCGCGCTCAGGCAAACTCTTACAAGACCACGAGATAGCAGCTGAGCGTGTGCGTCCCGACCAGGCACTGCTACCGAAGATCTCCGATCAACAGCGACGGGACGCACCATCACTTGGAGTGGAGCACCCCCAGGGACACACATCTCAAAGAACCTCAGTTACTGCAAGGTGAGTAACTTTCTCTTCTTCCAATTGCATTTGAGAACAATGGCAACCACTGTAATGTTGTTCTTGTCTTTGTGGCTAAAATCCTCTGCCTTACTAATGGGGGGTACAAAAGGCAATAGAAGATGATCTCTGAGGATCCCGAATTGTTCAGTGTCAAAACAGATACACTACATTAAAGATGCCAGGGCATGTTTAAAACCTTTTGGCCATTACTTTGTGTCTGCCAAGAAAAGCACTTCCACTTTTACCAGTCACAAGGATTTTTCAGGCAATGTTTCAGCCATAGGCCACACATATGTGATTCCAACAAGAAGAAGAGCAGATTCTACCAAAGGACAGATCTGATATCTGCTTTAGTGAGCAAGGCACCATCAGTATCTGCAGCTACATCTCACATTTTGTAGGTATGCTGAGGGCCACAAACCAACCCTTTTTGTGGATCTGTTTCTTAGAGACCAAAAATCACAATGAAGTACTGATAATTGTTGTCTTAACTGTAATAATTTACTTGTTACTGTATACTTTTTGTAGTATGAACATAGGTTTTATAAAACACATAATCAAAGGTAATTTCTTGTCAGTTTGGATGAAAAACAAAATGCAGTTAGAAACAACCACAATAAAATTAACTCCTCAATAAGAAAAAAGAGGGACTGTGTGTCATGGGATTCAGGTGGCAGTCCAGACCAGTAAAGGATTTTGTCACCACCTGCCTTGTAACCCTGGGTGCCTCACAGCTCTTCGGTGCTGTAGCTCCCAACCTGGGCTGGTCACAAGCAGCCTGCCACTATGAGTATCTGTATATAGCAGCAGCCCTGGGTCCAGCAGTCTGATGCCAGCAGCCTGCCAGCAACACACCAGTCACACTCTGTCTTCCACCAGCCTGGGTTACAACCATCAAGATGACCGCAACACACTCCCGGTCCCAAATTTCCCCAAAACTGTGTGCCCTGATATGTTCAGCCCTTTCCTGGACAGCTCAGAGAAATCATAATGTTCATTACTCCATAATTTAAAGAGACAAAACTACATCACAGCTTATTAACTTAACTGGAGTAAATGCACCCTTCCTTTTAAACACAGCATTGAGTTGGTTTATAGTAAAATAAAACAGATTTATTAACAATAGGACATAGATTAAGTGATGCTAAGTAAAAGCAATAAAGTTAGAAAGGGCTACAAGCAAATAAAAGTGAAAATGAATCTGAAAGTCTAAAACCTAATCTAGCAAGATACAGTCTTTGTTCAAGCTGGTTTCTCTACCTAGTCATTCTTTTTCCCTTCCATGGCCGACTTTCCCCCAGTCAGGACCTTCCAAAAAAGTACAAGGTGCTTGCTTCCCTTGTCATCTTAGGTGAAAGATCTTTGCCTAAACAGATTTCTCACTTATATTCAGTTCCAGAGACTTCAACCCCCCTTGGTTGAAGGACATATTTTTTCTCAGCTTGGAAGAGCTCTGGCCTCTTGTATCTGTCTAGTGATGGATGCCCAAGATGGCTTCTCTCCTTGCTTATATCTTCCAAAATTCAATTAACTTTTTTCAAGAGGCAGAATGATCTCATGGTGTCTTTCTCTTCCTGTGGGCTTTTCATCCCCCTGTATGATTTCTATGTAAATTGGGTTTCCATTGTTTCTGATTCCACCACGCTTAATTTATATAGGAAACAAGTAGATAGCTGTGGCATTCCCTCCTGTCTGGAGAGACTGTACAGCCCAATATCAATGAGTATCCATAATTCCTTATATAGTGATAATGCATACAATTCACAATGATATCAATCACCAGTGTGCCATAGGCTTTCAGAAAAGACCTCACTCTGTACCAGTGATACTCAGACATCAGTGGTTTAGGCACCAAATTAGCGATCAACTTTACCCAAAAGAGCCACAGTAGTATAAATTCATTGTTTCATTTACTCTGTGTGTATATATATAATTCACAGCAAAACAACTGACCAAGTATTCTACAATTGGTTAATAACATAGTAAAAGCATCCTGATTGGTTAATAACTTAGATTGGTTAATAATTAAATCATACCATGTTTTAATATGTGCTGCAAAGAGCCGCAAGGAGACACATTAAAGAGCCACTTGTGGCTGCCAAGCCTCAGTCTGTGTGTCACTGCTCTATACACTTTTCTAATACAGTACAGTAATATTGTATACAGTCAGTTGATTCAATTGCTCATCACTTGAGATTCAGCCACTCTATCTTTATAGACCTGTAAACCTTTGCCATGTATTCTTTGAAAAGTAAAACCCAGACCAAGCTTCTCTCTCCCGACAGCATGGTGTAGACACCATGCTGTCTTCTGCCCCACTTGTTAGTGTGAGATTTGCCTCCACCCCTTGTTAGCTAGATGAATCTGTTTACATGATATGTAAATACATTTTATGCAGTGGTGTTGTAGCCCTGTCAGTCTCAGGATATGAGAGACACAAGGTGGGTACAGTAATATCTTTTATTGGACCAACATATTTTCTATATCTCTCAGTAACAGAAGTTGGTCCAATAAAAGATTAATATTTCCCACCTTGTCTCTCTAATGTAAATACATTCTCATTGTCTTTCAAAGTACTTTGAAAGTAACTCCCAGGTGGAGAAAACATATTCCTTTGTCTAGTGCAGTCCTGTTTACCAACTCTCCATGACATACCTCGTTTACACACACTTTAGTCATAATTTCAGCATATATTCATCACTCTTAATACCCACCCTGTACATACATCACACAAGAATATCAATGATCAGTGAGTTATTAGTTTTCAAATGACACTTCACAAAGCATATTTTGTTCAAAGATTATTACAGTAGTGTATATGATGTGAATGCAGGGAGTGCTTATTGTCACAGTCTGTTCCTCACTTCGCTGTCACTAATGCTAAAACTAGTTATTTATACTTTATTTGTCACAAAAGCAAGAAATAAGCTTCATACTGGTGCGTGCATTCTTTTGGCATGTGACAGTGAAATAAAACTATCCTTTTACAGAGCTAGACAGACAACATATCTTCTTTATGAAGACTTTAATGATCACTCAACTTACTGTGGCCAATCAGTGTCCATTTTCACATGGCTTTCAGCTCATTCCGTCCTGATTATTGAAAGTAGCTGTGTTTATTGAGCTGAAAGAAGGTCAGAAAAGCTTATTTTATGTTTGATTACCTACCAGTATATCTATGCGATCAGCAAGCTAAAGGTTAACGTGCATTAAGTGTACTTGTCTCCTATATGAGAAACACGTATATTGACTGGTGTGTGTTTCCTTTATGTCTCCCTACTCTTTCCCACCCAAAGGCATGAACAGTTGACTTATATTAGGGATTAGCAGCTTCTCTCTGATCTAGATACCATTGTACTTTAGAACTGTGAATATTCTCCGTATGTTCATCATTTTGCAGTGTTTCTCAACCTTTTTGATAGCAGGGACCGGCTTGCTACCTTCCTAAACTGTGTCAGGGAGATCTCAGGAACGGCTCCGGTCCACGAACTGGTCGTTGTGAAACAGTGGGTTAAAGCATGCGAGACTATACCAGTTTTAATCAGTAATGGAAGTTGTAGAATATATAGCTTTTGTTTTTACTGTAATATTTTAGTGCTAAATTGATGGAGCCATGTTGCAGGAGGACTCTCTGGAGGCAATCTAGCTGAATCAAACATACATCCTCCTAGGTCTCCTGGGGCGTGCATGCTGCAGCAGGAGCTCCACCACATTTCAAAGTGGTGCACTGTACATGTCCCCCCTGTGCTGAGTGCAAAAGGTGGAGGGGAAGCAGTGTGATAACCCACTTTCAATCAAGTACTCCTCCTTTGGAAAGGATACCACCAGTGCTTGCAATCCTCCACAGTATTATGGCTGGCTGTTGTACGTGAGTGCAAGGGGATCCTTACATTTTCTCCCAACTTGCACTCTTGTGCAAGACCAGAAACCACCTTTATTTACAAAAGGTAATAAAAGGAATGTTTTAATAGATAAAAATTTACTTATGAATGTCCATTTAAGTAGTTGAAGTTATACTATTTCTAACATTGTTAATCTAGCTGTGCAAAATTCTATTTGTCTGTTCACTTGGGGCCAGTGAATTTTTTTTTGACAGGCTAGTAATTATTTTTATTTTTATACCATAATTATGGCTAAGTAGCATTTATTTGGTCTGGTACCATTTCATGGTGATTTTGCTTGGCTGTATTAATTCTAACATGAAATGGTTCTTATAATAGAGCGGTATTAGAAATACTTCATAATGGCGATACCAGAAATTGGACATGTTGACTTTTTCTGTTGAACCAAACTAAAAAGAAATATAACAAAATATAGGGTATATTTCCCCTTTTGTGCAGAGAAATACAGAAGGAGCAGAAGTGTCTAAAAATATAGAAAAATCCATGTGCATGCATATTAAATTGCTATGTAACATGCCATTGGTTCAACAAATTGAGGCAAATGACAAGGCATGTGTAAAACCTGTAGATTGTGATGTCGGGTAGCATGCAAATGAAGCAGGGGCCTGGGCATTTGTAAGAAATCTATGATTTCTGAGCACCTTTCTGTCAAAGATGAAGCCCTTGCATCACCATTGTTTGCATGTGGCTCCTGTATGCTTGGCAGTCTGCTGACACATTTATATGATGCTACATGAAGACACAGATGTCCACTATTAACATGTTACTGCTGCACTGCACTCCAGGAGTAACATGTGACTTTTTTCTAATTGTAATAATTAATATAATTTTAATGTTCTTTTTGCAGATGTTACATGTATTATTTTAACTTTTCTGACTCCCCAAAGTGTCATAACCACACCCCCATTTTTGTTTGTTTTTTGTTTGCTTTTTTGGGGTGGTCAAGAAGAGGTGGTAATCTTCTGTTTGGTACTTTTTTCCAGTAGCAATTTGGCAGGGTACTATGCCAACCAGGAAATCTGAGCAACCACTGCAGCTTTATAACAAACTTGTAGTTTATTATTTCAATTTTCTGCACTCGGTTCACATAGTCCCTTGAACAGATGGTCCATAGAAAGAAAATGTACAGAAACAAAGAGTGAAAGAGAGTTATTTAATTATTAATATGCACAATACATAATAAATCAAAACTTATAAAAATTTAAATCATGAGTGAAAAGTACAAGAGAAAAGCAAATTAGAAAAGACACATTATAGCAAGTAATTAAGATTCAAACTCTTTTTTAGAGAAGAAAAGTGGATGTTTTATTAAAGTCACAAAGTAATCAAATTTTAGGCCTTTTGAATAAATCTATTTTCCACTTTCTTAGAAAAACTCTTTATCTGTTCATATAAATCTCTGCAAAGAAGTTACTTTTGTTTTTTCAAGAATTTGGCAGTTCTGAACTTTCAAAGTATACTACGTTTCTCACCATTGTCTTCAGTGCTTTTCTGAGTATATTGAAGGTTTCATAGCGTAGTTTTCATATTTCATTATCACTCAGCAGCATGAGAATAATAGTTTTTAGCATAGCATACATAGCTGAAGCTCAAACATTCATTTCTATCCTTAGTTTCAACATTAACTTCCATCTGTTCTTCTCCCTTTTTTCTTTCATTTCCCTGTTTCCGTTTTTCCTCATGCTATGACATAAAAGTGATTGCACTGAAAAGACTGCCCTTTTTGAGGAACAGACCGAAGGAAAAAGACAAAATGAAGGCCATCTACCGTCGCTCCATGTGTAAGACTTTGACAGTTCAGCTTCTTTTAAATGGCTACACTGGCTTCCTTTACTAATTTTTCACTAACCTTTCCCCTGGACTGTGCTGTTTTTTTACTATTTTGCAATGTGCAAGTCCTGCTATAATACAAGAAGCTGTAAGATTTTTTTTAAAACCTTGGCACTGAATAATATATGTATATATACATACGCAATTTATTGTGATTACATTTTATATATTTGTATACATATTTATTATATATACACATTGTGCATGCATGTGTATATAAATTTACAGTGCACTCTAGACATTTGAATAGTTTTAAATTCCACTTTTAGTAAGCATTTTTATAAACCACAAATATCTTACATTTTTGGTTTAAAGAATCTATAGAGAAAATAGTGCAAGGATATAAAGTGGTCTGTTACTCTTTTCAAATGTGTGTCATTTCTTCTTTACTAAAATGTTCTGTTTTTTAAAAAGGGGGTGGATACTTCTATAGTAAATCCTTTTAAATACTATAATGCAAAATACAGTATTCCTGCAGTAACCTGCACTGAACAAGGACCCCAACCATTGCCAAAGTTCATGTTGTGTTAGCACCTCTACCCATCTTACCCTTATTCATTCCATTTGTCTTTGCAAAACAACATATCAAAGCTTCTAACATATATATTGCATATCATTGCAGCACAAGCATGGCACTTGTATCTAATAACATTTATTAAAAATCATATCTGAACTGAAAGTATGGCCTGTAATACTTTTCATTCATTACGCTGATTGCATGTCATAACATGGATGATCTTGTGTTTGTAGCTTTCAATATTCAGTATGCATTGATGCTTAGACAAATGTCAAACTTTTTACAATACAAAATAGGAATTAAAAAAATACATTGAACCGTGCTGATTCATTTGCTTTCATTTGCATCCCAGCCATGAATGACCTGGTGCAGTCCATGGTCCTAGCAGGAGGACAATGGACAGGTAGTTCTGAGCATCTGGAGGGCCCTGATGATGTATCTACGGGTAAAAGGAAAAAAGAATTGGGAGCTATGGCCTTCTCTACTACAGCTATCAACTTTGCAACTGTCAACTCTTCTTCAGGCTTCAGATCCAAGCAATTGCTAAATAATAAAGGTATAGGTAGAAGCTTTTTGCTCTGTCGTGATTATATTGGTAACAATTTTATATAAATCTGTTTTTACTCCTTCGTATTTCATATTATTCTGTAGCAAACAACCTGAATAATTGAATTACAGTATTAAGAAGTAATTGAATGGGTTTAATAGCTTTAATTGTAAAATACCTTAGATTTTTTTCCTACAGAAAGGCTACATAAGCAAAGATGGATTGTATTTCAAATAATTATTTCATTACATTTTACAGATGACAAATGTTTAAATTACATTTTTGCTGTGAAATTTAATGTACATACTGTTTTATGTCTTTATGTATAGATACTACATCCTTTGAAGATGAAAGTCCACAAGGCATTAGTGATGATTCTAGTACAGGATCAAGAGTTCATGGTAAGATGTGAACTTTAATTAAATAATAAATTGAGAATATATGATGTGAATGCTAACGATGTTTTCCCACACAGTGAATTGCAGCATTGCAAGTGAGCATGTTTTCTATAATTTGCGTATGACTTGACTAGATAGTGCCATTTCTTCAAACCTAATACTTTTTCTTTTTTTATAGAATAATCTTTCCACTAACTGTTGTGTATATTTAGTAGAAGATATCTATGAAATGCACCTGAACAGAATACAAATTCTTTTTGCCTATTTTCAAATATATTTGGGTTTAATTGTGAAAGAAGGGAAATTTTGACTTGCATTAAAAAAAAACTTTAGATTTCAGTGATTCATTTCTTGATTTTAAAGTAAAGTTTTATATATTTCATAGTACAAAATAAGTCTTTTCATTAAGTAAAAATACAGAGTGAAAAAGCTAAAATAGAAGCACTTACAAGAAATTAAACACTATTTTTCTTTACTAAAACATTTTAAAATGAATATAAACAAAATTGAAATAAAATATTGTTATTTAGTATTTTGGAAAATATTAACAGTGCAATTATTTCCCTTGTATTAATAGGTGCTAGAACTAGGGATGTGGGGGGTGCTGCAGCACCCTCTGGCTTGAAGTGGATTCCATTATATACAGCATTTAGTTTTAGTTCAATGGCTCTCAGCACCCTCATTATACAAATTGTTCCAGCACCCCTGCTTATATTGGGGAGGAGCACAGGACATTAATTATGCAGATGCTCTTGCATAGATGCTCCTGTTTGTGGCATTTCTACAGTGTGCAGGGTTACTTGTCAAATTTGTTGTAAGTGACCAAATCACAAGCAGCTTTCTGCATGCCAGTGTGTTCTTCTGTAAAATCCTGGTTTCCCACTAGCAAATCTGTTTCAGTTCTAAACATGCACTCTGTTTTCTATTTTTCTTCCCCTTGTATCTTACTGTTCCCGTAGCATCCTTTACTAAAGTGTCCTCTTGGACTGCCTGGTAATCCCTTCGCTTTCTGATCTGTAAGAAACAACACTTTGTTGACAATGGGCGTGCTCAGCCTGTGAAATAGTGCTTGATTCCTACCTCAGAGCATTCTGTGATCAGAATGTAAAGGCATAGTGTCATCTGCTAAAATTTTGTTTATCATTCTGTCTCCTTACTTTTCATTTAGCTTCCAGACCAGCCAGCCTTGATAGTGGCAGAACATCCACTAGCAATAGCAATAACAACGCTTCACTTCATGAAGTCAAAGGTATGGTGCAGGTGAATTGCCATCTGTGCTTCTTTTCCATGATTGTGTTTGTAAGATGGTCTGGTAAAATAATAAAATAAAAAATTCATGGCATGTTTTTCTTTTAACACTTTATGCCAGTGGTGGGCAACCTGCGGCCCACGGGCTGCATGTAGCCCGTCAGGGTAATCCGCTGGCGGGCCGCCAGACAGTTGGTTTACATTTGCACGGCCATCTGCAGCTCCGAGTGGCAGCGGTTTGCCGTTCCCGGCCAATGGGAGCTGCGGAAAGCGGCGGCCAGCACATCCCTGTGGCCCACGCCACTTCCCGCAGCTCCAATTGGCCAGGAAACCGCAGCCACTAGAAGCTGCGGGAAGCTGTGCAAATGTAAACAAACCGTCTGGCAGCCTGCCAGTGGATTATCCTGACAGGCTGCGTGCAGCCCACAGGTTGCCCACCACTGCTTTACGCCCTTCATTTTCCAAATTAGGGAAGAATATTAATAAAATAGACCTTCAAAAGCATTTAGTAAATATTAGAATAGGAGCAATTACAATATATGAAATTGAAACTATTTTAAAATAAATCTAAGATAGAACATACATAAGAGTGGCCATACTGGGTCAGATCAGTGGTCCATCTAGCCCAGTATCCTGTCGTCTGACAGTGGCCAATTCCAGGTGCTTCAGAGGGAATGAACAGAACAGGTAATAATCAAGTGATCCATCACCTGTCACCCATTCCCAGCTTCTGGCAGACAGAGGCTAGGGACACCATCCCTGCCTATCCTGGCTAATAGCCATTGATGGACCTATCCTCCATGAATTTATCTAGTTCTTTTTTGAACCCTGTTATAGTCTTGGCCTTCACAACATTCTCTGCCAAAGAGTTCTACAGGTTGACTGTGTGTTGTGTGAAGAAATACTTCCTTTTGTTTGTTTTAAATCTGATGCCTATTAATTTCATTTGGTGACACCTAGTTCTTGCGTTATGAGAAGGAATAAATAACACTTCCTTATTTACTTTCTCCACACCAGTCATGATTTTATAGAACTTTATCATATCCCTCCTTCGTCATCTCTTTTCCAAGCTGAAAAGTCCCAGTCTTATTAATCATTCCTCATATGGAAGCTGCTCCATACCCCAATCATTTTTATTGCCCTTTTCTGTATCTTTTCCAATTCCAATATATCTTGTTTGAGATGGGGTGACCAGATCTGCACGTAGCATTCAAGATGTGGGCATACCATGGATTTATATAGAGGCAATATAATATTTTCTGTCTTCTTATCTATTCATTTCCTAATGATTCCCAACATTCTGTTAGTTTTTTTGACTACCGCTGTACATTGAGTGGATGTTTTCAGAGAACTATCCATAATGACTCCAAGATCTCTTTCTTGAATGATAACAGCTAATTTAGACCCCATCATTTTATATCATAGAATCATAGACTTTAAGGTCAGAAGGGACCATTATGATCATCTAGTCTGACCTCCTGCACAATGCAGGCCACAGAATCTCACCCACCCACTTCTGTATCAAACCTATGTCTGAGCCATTGAAGACCTCAAATCATGGTTTAAAGACTTCAAGGTGCAGAGAATCTTCCAGCAAGTGACCCGTGCCCCACTCTGCAGAGGAAGGCGAAAAAACCCCAGGGCCTCTGCCAATCTGCCCTGGAGGAAAATTCCTTCCCAACCCCAAATATGGTGATCAGCTAAACCCTGAGCATGTGGGCAAGACTCACCAGCCAGACACCCAGGAAAGAATTCTCTGTAGTAACTCAGATCCCACCCTATCTAGTGTCCCATCACAGGTCATTGGGCATATTTACCGCTAATTATCAAAGACCAATTAATTGCCAAAATTAGGCTATCCCATTATTCCATCCCCTCCATAAACTTATCAAGCTTAGTCTTGAAGCCAGATATGTCTTTTGCCCCCACTGCTCCCCTTGGAAGACTGTTCCAGAACTTCACTCCTCCAATGGTTAGAAACCTTTGTCTAATTTCAAGGCTAAACTTCCTGATGGCCAGTTTATATCCATTTGTTCTTGTGTCCACATTGGTACTGAACTTAAATAATTCCTCTCCCTCCCTGGTATTTATCCCTCTGATATATTTATAGAGAGCAATCATATCTCCCCTCAGCCCTCTTTTGGTTAGGCTAAACAAGCCAAGCTCTTTGAGTCTCCTTTCATATGACAGGTTTTCCTGGATATCAGGTTGGTTTGGCACAATCTACCTTTTGTAAAACCATGTTGTATTTTCTCCCAATTACCATTGACCTCAATGTCCTTAACTACTTTCTCCTTCAAAAATTTTTCCAAGACCTTGCATACCACAGATGTCAAACTAACAGGCCTGTAGTTGCCCGGATCACTTTTTTTTCCCCCTTTCTTAAAGATAGGAACTATGTTAGCAATTCTCCAGTCATACAGTACAACCTCTGAGTTTACAGATTCATTAAAAATTCTTGCAAATAGGCTTGCAATTTCATGTGCCAGTTTAATATTTTAATATTCTTGGATGAAGATTATCTGGGTCCCCCGGTTTAGTCCCATTAAGCTGGTCGAGTTCAGCCTGTACCTCGGATGTGGTAATATCTACCTCCATATCCTCATTCCCATTTGTCCTCCTACATTATCCCTAAGCTCCTCATTAGCCTCATTAAAGACTGAGGCAAAGTATTTGTTTAGATATTGGGCCATGCCTAAATTATCCTTAACCTCCACTCCATCCTCAGTGTTTAGCGGTCCCACTTCTCCTTTCTTTGTTTTCTTCTTATTTATATGGCTATAGAACCTTTTACTATTGGTTTTAATTCCCTTTGCAAGGTCCAACTCTACATGGCTTTTGGCCTTTCTCACTTTATCCCTACATGTTCTGACCTCAATAAGGTAGCTTTCCTTGCTGATCCCTCCTCTCTTCCACTCCTTGTAGGCTTTCTGCTTTTTCTTAATCACCTTTCTGAGGTGTTTGCTCATCCAGCTTGGTCTACAGCTCCTGCCTATGAGTTTTTTCCCCTTTCTTGGGATGCAGGTTTCTGATAGTTTCTGCAACTTTGACTTGAAGTAATTCCAGGCCTCCTCCACCTTTAGATTCACAAGTTCTTCAGTCCAATCCACTTCCCTAACTAATTTCCTTAATTTTTTAAAGTTAGCCCTTTTGAAATCAAAAACCCTAGTCACAGATCTTTTGTTTATCCTTCCATTTAGTTTAAATTGAATTAGCTCATGATCGCTCGAACCAAGGTTGTCCCCTACAACAATTTCTTCTATGAGGTCCTCACTACTCACCAAAACCAAATCTAAAATGGCATCCCCTCTTGTTGGTTCAGCAACTACTTGGTGAAGGAATCCATCAGCTATCGCATCTAGGAAAATCTGAGCCCTAGCACTTGTCCTCCAGTCTATATCTGGGAAGTTAGTCTCCCATGATCACACAATTCCCATTAGTATTTACTTCATTAAAAACATGTATAGTTGGGATTTTTATGTTGTCCAATGTGCATTAGTTTGCATTTATCAACACTGAATTTCATCTACCATTTTGTTCCCCAGTCACTCAGTATTATGAGATCCCTTTGTAACTCTTTGCTATCTGCTTTGGACTTAACCATAGAAAAAGAAATATTCTCTAAAAAAAAAAAAATTTAGCCACAAAATTAATTTCAATTCAAGTACATTTTAAACAGGGAAATAATACTCCTTAATTTTTTGTATCGTATCTGTGTGTTTCTTATCTTATCTCTGAAATAAAATCTGTAAAAATGTACAACACAAACTAACCAAAATAACTATAAGGTATATAGAGATGTGTATATAATAAAATGCAGTCGCCTTTACAAACTTTTAAATTTTGCCTTTGAAAACTAGATAACGTTACTACACTATTAGCAGTATTCCCTATATTTCATGTACACCTCTAAACTGATATAACGCGGTCCTCGGGAGACAAAAAAATCTCACTGTGTTATAGGTGAGACCGCATTATATCAAGCTTGCTTTGGCCCCCCCCATTCCTTGTTCCCTGACCGCCCCCTCCAGAGACCCCCGTCCCTAATCACCCCCAGGACTCCACCCCCTACCCAACCCCCCTGTCCCCTGACTGCTCCGACCCCTATCCATACACCCTGCCCCCTGACAGGCACTCACCGGCAGCGGCGGGATGCGGAGCAGCCTGGCCCCAGCCCGCTCCACTCCGCCACCGCCCAGCCGCAGCGCTCCGCTTCCCGCTGTCGGTGAGTGGGGGGAGGTTGGGGAAAGGATGCCCCCCCGCACTCACCTGCGGCGGGAAGCGGAGCGACGCGGCCCCAGCCCGCTCCGCTTTCCTTGCCCCGGCCCAAGCCGTGTCGCTGGGGGGCGGCTGGGGAAAGGTCATGCACTCACCTGCGGCGGGAAGCGGAGCGCTGCAGCTGGGAGCTGGCAGAGTGGAGCGGGTTGTGGCCAGGCTGCTCCGCTTCCGCCGCTGCTGGTGAGTGCGGGGGGAATCCCTTCCCCCAAGCCTCCTCCCCTGAGCAACACGGCTCGGGCCGGGGTGAGGGAAGCAGAGCGGGCTGCTCCCAGCCCCCCGCTAATCCCCCGGGCCACTCTGGGACTGCGGAGCCCCCAAAAGTGCCCTCCCACAGCTCATAGACTCATAGACTTTAAGGTCAGAAGGGACCATTATGATCATCTAGTCTGACCTCCCGCATGATGCAGGCCACAAAAGCTGACCCACCCACTCCTGGAATAATTATCTCCCTTAACTCAGCTGTTGAAGTCCCCAAATCATGATTTAAAGACTTCAAGTCGCAGAGAATCCTCCAGCAAGCGACCCCTGCCCCATGCTGCGGAGGAAGGCAAAAAACCTCCAGGGCCTCTGCCAATCTACCCTGGAGGAAAATTCCTTCCCGACCCCAAATATGGCGATCAGCAGAACCCCGAGCATGTGGGCAAGATTCTCCAGCCAGACCCGCATTGACCATTGATACTAATTACCTGCGATGGCACGTTATTGACCTATTGACTAAAATCACATTATCCCATCAAACCATCCCCTCCATAAACTTATCAAGCTTAATCACCTTTCTGAGGTGTTTGCTCATCCAGCTTGGTCTACAGCTCCTGCCTATGAGTTTTTTCCCCTTTCTTGGGATGCAGGCTTCTGATAGTTTCTGCAACTTTGACTCCGTGGACTACATTCTATGAAGTCCTATGAATGGATGCTACTCTAACATGTTCAGCATTCTTCAGCCAGCAGTAAATATTAAATCTTGTGGAATGCCCATCACAAACAGGATTAAAATGTTTTAAAAAAAATCTATATTAATACACCTCTACCCCAATATAACGTGACCCGATATAATGCGGGTTCGCATACAACACGGTAAAGCTCTGACACGCTGCTCTGAGCAGCGTGTTAAGGGTGCCGGGCCAGGCCAGGGCCGAGGGGTTGGATAAGGGGCAGAGGGTCTCGGGGCAGTAAGGGGCTCCCCCCCGCAGGGTCTGAAATAATAAGTGATGGAATGGATAAGACAGAGTCTGTCTGGGCAATACTCACATTGGGTAAAAAAACTACTAGAGCCTCCCCTGGGATAGTGCTTGGGGTGTGCTATAGACCGCCGGGATCTACCCTGGATATGGACAGAGAACTATTTAATGTTTTTAGGGAAGTAAATACTAATAGGAACTGTGTAATCATGGGAGACTTTCACTTTCCGGATATAGATTGGGGAACAAATGCTAGTAACAATAATAGAACTCAGATTTTCCTAGACATGCTAGCTGATGAATTCCTTCATCAAGTAGTTGCTGAACCGACGAGGGGGGATGCCATTTTAGATTTGGTTTTGGTGAGTAGTGAGGACCTCGTTGAGGAAATGGTTGTAGGGGACAACCTTGGCTCGAGTGATCATGAGCTAATTCGGTTTAAACTAAATGGAAGGATTAACAGAATTAAATTGGAGACTAGGGTTTACAATTTCAAAAGGGCTAACTTTAATAAATTAAGGCGACTAGTTAGGGAAGTGGATTGGACTAACATATTTACGGATCTAAAGGCGGAAGGCGCCTGGGATTATTTCAAGTTGAAGTTGCAGGAGCTGTCGGAGGCCTGTATCCCGAGAAAAGAAAAACGGTTCGTAGGCAGGAGATTTAGACCGAGCTGGATGAGCGAGCGTCTCAGAGGGGTGATTAAGAAAAAACAGAAAGCGTACAAAGAATGGAAGAGGGGAGGGATCGGCAAAGAAACCTACCTTATTGAGGTCAGAGCATGTAGAGATGGAGTGAGAAAGGCCAAAAGCCATGTAGAGTTGGACCTTGCGAGGGGAATTAAAACTAATAGCAAGAGGTTTTATAGCCATATAAACTGGAAGAAAACAAAGAAAGAAGAAGTGGGACCGCTGAAGACTGTAGATGGAGTGGAGATTAAGGATAATCTAGGCATGGCACAATATCTAAACGAATATTTTGCATCGGTCTTTAATGAGGCTAATGAAGGGCTTAGGAATAGAGGCAGCGTGACAGAGGGCAATAAAGGAGGGGGGGGTTGACATTACCATATCCGAGGTAGAAGCCAAACTCGAACAGCTTAACGGGACTAAATCGGGCGGACCGGATGATCTTCATCTGAGAATATTAAAGGAACTGGCGCGAGAAATTGCAAGCCCGTTAGCGATAATTTTTAATGAATCTGTAAACTCGGGGGTTGTACCGTTGGACTGGAGAATAGCTAATGTGGTTCCTATTTTCAAGAAGGGGGAAAAAAGTGACCCGGGTAACTACAGGCCTGTTAGTTTAACATCTGTAATATGCAGGGTCTTGGAAAAAATTTTGAAGGAGAAAGTAGTTAAGGACCTTGAGGTCAATGGCAATTGGGACAAATTACAACATGGTTTTACGAAAGGCAGATCGTGCCAAACCAACCTGATCTCCTTCTTTGAGAAAGTAACAGATTTTTTAGATAAAGGAAATGCGGTGGATCTAATATACCTCGATTTCAGTAAACCGTTTGATACGGTACCGCATGAGGAATTATTGGTTAAATTGGAAAAGATGGGGATCGATATGAAAATCCAGAAGTGGATAAAGAACTGGTTAAAGGGGAGACTGCAGCGGGTCGTACTGAAAGGTGAACTGTCAGGTTGGAGGGAGGTTACCAGTGGAGTTCCTCAAGGTTCGGTTTTGGGTCCGATTTTATTTAATCTATTTATTACTGACCTCGGAACCGAATGTAGAAGTGGGCTGATAAAGTTTGCGGATGACACAAAGTTGGGAGGTATTGCCAATTCGGAGAAGGATCGGGATATCCTGCAGGGAGACTTGGATGACCTTGTAAACTGGAGTAATAGTAATAGGATGAAATTTAATAGTGAGAACTGTAAGGTGATGCATTTAGTTATAAGCTGGGGATGCATCGGTTGGAAGTAACGGAGGAGGAGAAGGACCTCGGAGTCCTGGTTGATCGCAGGATGACTATGAGTCGGCAATGTGACGTGGCCGTGAAAAAAGCTAATGCGGTCTTGGGATGCATTAGGCGAGGTATTTCTAGTAGGGATAAGGAGGTGCTGCTTCCGTTATACAAGGCACTGGTGAGACCTCATTTGGAGTACTGTGTGCAGTTCTGGTCTCCCATGTTTAAAAAGGATGAACTGGAACAGGTACAGAGAAGGGCCACTAAGATGATCCAAGGAATGGAAAACCTGTTGTATGAAAGGAGACTCGAGGAGCTCGGTTTGTTTACCCTTACCAAAAGAAGGCTGAGGGGGGATATGATTGCTCTCTTTAAATATATCAGAGGGATAAATACCAGGGAGGGAGAGGAATTATTTCAGCTCAGTACTAATGTGGACACGAGAACAAATGGATATAAACTGGCCGTCAGGAAGTTTAGGCTTGAAATTAGACAACGGTTTCTAACCGTCAGAGGGGTGAAATTCTGGAACAGCCTTCCGAGGGAAACAGTGGGGGCGAAAGACCTCTCTGGCTTTAAGATTAAGCTTGATAAGTTTATGGAGGGGATGGTTTGATGGGATAACGTGATTTTAGTCAATAGGTCAATAACGTGCCATCGCAGGTAATTAGTATCAATGGTCAATGCGGGTCTGGCTGGAGAATCTTGCTCGCATGCTCGGGGTTCTGCTGATCGGCATATTTGGGGTCGGGAAGGAATTTTCCTCCAGGGTAGATTGGCAGAGGCCCTGGAGGTTTTTCGTCTTCCTCCGCAGCATGGGGCAGGGGTCGCTTGCTGGAGGATTCTCTGCGACTTGAAGTCTTTAAATCACGATCTGTGGACTTCAACAGATGTGTCAAGGAAAAGAATTATTCCAGGAGTGGGTGGGTCAGCTTTTGTGGCCTGCATCATGCGGGAGGTCAGACTAGATGATCATAATGGTCCCTTCTGACCTTAAAGTCTATGAGTCTATGAGACTAATACAGTAACTCCTCGCTTAACGTTGTGGTTATGTTCCTGAAAAATGCTACTTTAAGCGAAATGATGTTAAGTGAATCCAATTTCCCCATAAGAATTAATGTAAATGGGGGGGTTAGGTTCCAGGGAAATTTTTTTCGCCAGACAAAAGACTATATATATATATATATATATATACACACACACACACATATACACACTGTATAAGTTTTAAACAATTTAATACTGTACAAAGCAATGATGATTGTGAAGCTTGATTGAAGTGATGAAGTCAGAGGGTGGGATATTTCCCAGGGAATGCCTTACTGCTAAATGATGAACTAGCACTTGGCTGAGCCCTCAAGGGTTAGCATATTGTTGTTAATGTAGCCTCATACTTTACAAGTGAGCAAGAATGGAGGGAGGGGAGACAGCATGGCAGAGAGAGACAGAGACACACACCATGTTTGTGAGAGAGACGCGCATTGCCCCTTTAAATATGCTGACCTTACTCTAAGTACACTGCCTTTTTAAGTAGATCAGCAAGTTGAGACAGCAGTTGCTGCCAGCAAACTCCCTCCGTCCTGAGCCCTGTCATGTCCCCATCCTGCTCTGTGAAGATAAGGTACAGGAGTGGTGGGAGGCGGACACCCTGACATTAGCACCCTTCTTCCTCCCCCTTCTGCACAGGAAGCAGGAGGCTCCCAGGAGCAGCTCCAAGGCAGAGGGCAGGAGCAGCACGTGGCAGTGGGGGGAGGGTCAGCTGAACTTCCTGGCAATTAATAGCCTGCTGGGCAGCTGCCGCACAGGGAACTTAGGGGAGCAGGGAGCTGATAGGGGGACTGCCGGTCCACCCTGGTTCTAAGCCCCCACCATCTAGCTCCAATGGGCTGCTCTTTCTGCAAACAGTAGACAAAGCAGGCAGCTGCCAAACAACATTATAAGGGAGCATTGCACAACTTTGAACGAGCATGTTCTCTAATTGATCAGCAAAGTAACAATGAAACAACCCTAACCAGGATGGACTTTAAGTTAAGAGTTACTGTACTTTCTTGATAATATCTGTTTATTGGTAATTTAGAAGTGAATACTAGAACAGCGTTTTTTTGCCTTGTTCATTTTGTTACTCTCTACTGTGAAAGATTCCCTGAGTTAACTTGTGCCCCAGATTGTATATGGTACATCAACAGTTTCTATTGTAGACAATTTTCCTTTCTTCAAATATAATTACATTATTCAGAAATAACAAAAAGGGTAGAGAGCAGTTTACTGTTCACCAGTATCTTTTACTCTGATCCTATAAGAAAGATTGAAAATCAAAGAAAATTGTTATAGCAGCAGGTTTTTTTGCACTTACTGCTATGTTCCTCCTTCAGGTCACAATTGTAATAAACTAACATTGGCAATATAAGGAAAACCTCTCTAGAGGAGCCTTTCTAGAAAATTCTGTTGAAGAATTGGCAGTCATTTTTCTTCAAGTTTGTGGACAATACCAAGCTGGGAGGGATCACAAATGTTTTGGAGGATAGGATTAAAATTCAAAATGATGTGGGCAAACTGGAGAAATGGACTGATGAAAACAGGATGAAATTCAATAAGGACAAATGCAAAGTACTCCACTTAGGAAGGAACAATCAGTTGCACACATATAAAATAGCACACATGACTACCTAGGAAGGAGTCCTGCAGAAAGGGATCTGGGGGTCATAGTGGATCACAAGTTAAATATGAGTCAACATGGAAAAAAAAAAAGCAAACATCATTCTGGGGTTATTAACTGCAGTGTTGTAAGCAAGACACGAGAAGTAATTCTTCCGCTCTACTCCGTGCTGATTAAGCCTCAACTGGAATATTGTGTCCAGTTCTGGGTGCCACATTTCAGGGAAGATGTGGACAAATTGGAGATAGTCCAGAGAAGAACAACAAGGATGATTAAAAGATGACCTGTGAGGGAAGACTGAAAAAACTGGGTTTGTTTAGTCTTGAGAAGAGAAGACTGAAAGGGGATATGATAGCAGTTTTCAAGTACATAAAAGATTGTTACAAGGAGGAAGGAGAAAAATTATTCTCCGTAACCTCTCAGGTTAGAACAAGATGCAGTGGGCTGAAATTGCAGCAAGGGTGGTTTGGTTGAACATTAGGAAAAAATTCCTAACTATCAGGGTGGTTAAGCACTGGAATAAATTGCCCAGAGAGGTTATGGAATCTCCATCATTGGAGATTTTTAAGAGCAGGTTAGACAAACACCTCTCAGGGGTCGTCTACATAATACTTAGTTCTGCCATGAGTGCAGGGGACTGGACTCGATGACCTCTCAAGGTCCCTTCCAGTCCTATGATATGATTCATGTTCCACCTTTTCTGTCTCATTTATATAAGATGTAACATGAGTAGCAGAGGACAGTATCCACTTTACAGAGTTGCTGAACATGAACTGAATCATAAAGTCTTCTGTATACATTTAACCTCTTAGAATCAAATTTCAAGTGAAGGGTGCTTTTTTTCCATTGAAAAACTGAAAAAATCAGGTTAAAAAGTTGTAACAGATAAGCCAAGGGAATGAAATTGCATTTTATAACATGATTTCAGAATAGGATATTTGATCTGAGTAATATAGGACAATTAGAGTCTTCAACATTTTTTGATCTGAGTAATATAGGACAATTAGAATCTTCAACATTTTAAAAAAATTATATAAACAGGCATTATTAAACGCAGGGCTGGCTCTAGGAGCACAACTGCCAAAGCGCCAAAAAAAAAAAAAAAAATTGTGCCGCCTCAAGCACGTGCTTGGTTTGCTGGTGCCTAGAGCCAGCCCTGATTAAATGACATCTAATAATCCTCCAGATATTGTTCAGAATGTGCTGTTCAACAATTATTTTCATGTAATTTTTATTATAGAACATTTAATACTGTTTTCCCCAAAAGCAGGTGGAGTTAACAACCAAAGTAGGCCACAAAGTCACAGCAGTGGAGAATTTAGTCTGCTTCATGAACATGAGGCTTGGTCTAGCAGCAGCAGCAGTCCCATCCAGTATTTGAAAAGTCACACCAAGTCGAGTCTCATGATCAAGGAAAAAATGCCTGAAACAGTGGATAATCAAGGAAAGCAGAAGATCAAAACTGGTTCTCCTGGAAGTGAGGTTGTTACTCTGCAGCAGTTTTTAGAAGAAAGCAACAAGATTACTTCTACAGAGGTTAGTTAAAAAAATTATTTTAATTTTAGGGCTATACAATACCCTATATTTATGCACAGATTTAATAGGGTACTTATAGTGTATGCCATTGCAGGACCCCCTTAAAATTCTTTTAAAGAGACACTGTCAAATAATAGTTTGGCTACACAAACAATTAGTTCATGGCAAGCTGGGTGTGTGACTATATCCTGCACTAGCCTGTGTCTGTCCATGTGAACCCTGCTGACATGCATTAATAGTTTGTTTATACACTTTGATATAGTCTTTTTTTAATCAGGACTATATCGAAGTGCATTAGTGAACTGATGATGAGTGTCAGGAGTGTCGATACAGATATTTAGTCTGTGGCAAGCTAGTGTGGGGGTAGATTTACACCACAGCTTGCTGCAAACTAAATGTTCCTATAGAAAAGCCCTTCATTTTCAGGTCCAAAATTTAGTTTTTGTTAAGGAAAATAGAAAAAGGAGGGTGATGGTTACAGAATGTAATATGAGATGGTATGCTAAGTAGGAGCGAAGTGGCATTCTAGTTCAGTGTGCAGTGGGGAAAAACAGCTGCTGCCCACCTGGGATTAGTAGAGCTGGTCAGATGGCAGGGAGTTAGGGTGACCAGATGTCCCATTTTTAAAGGGACAGTCCCATTTTTTATTACCCCCCACCCCCTGTCTCGTTTTTTCACTGTTATTATCTGGTAACCCTACAGGGAGTGTACTTAACTCTGGCTGTGCTTCCTCAGTAAAAGGAGACCGATCCACTCCGGATATAATTTTAAAAGAAATAAATACAAAGCGTAACAATTTGTAAGTGGTTGCTGCTTCCCTCATGACCACATTAGGAAAGAAAAGTTGAGAGCTCCTGTCCTAAGTGCTGCAGCTGAGCATACTCATCAGTAGTGGCTGAGTGGGCAGTCATTTGCCCCAAAGTGGTTTCCTTTCCTCTTACTGCCTGCTAATTGTCTTCAGTGAGAACTGCTGTCACAGCCCTCCTCATGAAGGTGGAGAAAGTGGTGGGATTGTCTTCAGAGGTTTCCCCCCTCTAACTCATCATCTAAGGAGGCTGTCTTGCCTGTTTCAACATCTCCAATTGATGCTAGGATCTTTCTAGTTTTGGTGGGATGAATGTCTGTAACTCCTGATATTGTTTCCCGGGGTTCTTTCAATCCAAAGTTCTAGGTAACTGTGCGAGGTGGTGTCAGGAAATAAATCAATGGAGATATGGCCGTCCGACCGATAGATGGTTGGTACAAACAGGACAATACAAGAGTGCTTTCACTTAAAGCTATACTTTACTTAGTCTCAAGCACTTACACATGTCCGCAACAGATTAGTAAAACACCCCAAGAAATTCATATTTACCCAGAGTCTTGGGGAAGTCTCAAGTGGATAACTGCAAGCGTCCAGTGGCCGGCTGCAAGGGAACTTGAGAGGTGTCCAAATGTTCAAGTGTCCATTGAGTTCAGATTTCTTCCTGATTTTATATCCAACTTGTTAGTATTACATAGCTTGTTCGTTAACAAAATTGCTGAGCAGAAGTTAAATTAAGGGTGGAGATTTCCAGCCTGTCAGGTGGGCAATTTTCCATCAATCAGGTAGGGGAACTTTCCATCAGTTAACCAGCTGTATAGCAATAGTTAACTATTGCCAGACTTTCCATCTTGCAAAACTGCATGCTGTGTAAATACAACTCATGTCAGGAGGACAGAGGGTCATGTTTTCTCCTTGAAGTCACTCACTGCACCCTCCCCTCCTGGTCTGTTAGCTGTGCTGAGGTGTCAGAAAGGCCTCCTTTTAGCTGCTTTCAGCAATAAGCATAGCAATTGGTACTCCAGCTGCTGGCAGTGGTTTAAACATGTTCTGGGTTATCAAAAATCTGCTCCTACAATATCCTTTTAGTACTTTTGGCCAGGAAGCCACCACTTAAACTTTTGGACTTCCTGGAAGTCGAAGAGAAAGGAAGAATAGCCCTCCCAGTCAATGGAGGTTTGTTGAAGCTAGCTAAAGAGGTGTCGAACCACTCCTGCCTATGGTATTTCTGTCTCAAGGAAACCTGAATCCTTCATACCAAATTCTCAAGGAGGGATTTGATTTATTTTACCAGCGTCCTATAATGTACTCACTTGTGATCTCTGTTGCAAGTGAGAAAACTAGAAATGGGAAGATGTCATTGAGTCCAAATGATTGGTCATATTTGGAATAAAAGTTTATTCTTCATCTTCCCTGACATTATGAATGGTGGCAGTTATAGCCAGATATAATTTTTTTTCTGGTCCAGAGCCACCTTTTGGGATCAGTACATTCCTGAGTTAAGAAACAGGAATCTCCGGAGTTGTTTAAAAAAGGCCAGACTGTTTCCAACAGTTTCTGTGATATCTCAGACAAAACTGGTGGGACTTTGGTTAGGACTCCCTTCCTTAGGAAACCCTACTGGCTCAGGAATTCTGGTCTCTAAGTTGAGGCCCAGGCAAAAGTTGTGGACTTCACTTTTGAAGACACAGATGACTTGAGCTTTGATTTAGCAAGGTATGTAAGCACATGCTTAGGTGCATCCCTGTTCCCCATGATTGTCTCATTTCACATGCTTAATGTTAAACCTTTTCTTAAGTGCTTTGCTGAATATGGATGGATTTATGTGTGTTTAAGTGCTTTTCTGAATATTGGAATTTTGGAAAAAAAGAAAAGCACAAAGTCAATGGCTAGGACTCTAGGTTTGAATTAGCCTGTTTTCCAGAGGAAATCTTCAGTTATATTGCATAACAGACATTTTCAGAAGTCCTCTTCAAGAGCTTGCTACCAGCAAAGATCCACACAACTGGAGAAGTCATTCTGTTCCTGCCACAGAAGACAACACTCTTCCTTCTAGACCTTTGTAGACTGACCTGCTGGTGGGGGCCATATTTAGTCAGTGAATTTGAGGATGCTCCAGAGAACACTGTCCTAGTCTTGGAGTATCCAAATCCTTGTCTTTCTTCCCCCTTTACTCCATCCTTTGAGGACTTTTTGTCCTTTTTGATTTCAAGAATGGCAAGCATTGCTTCAGACCACTGGGTCCTAGAGATCATTGAACTGGTGAATTCCCTGATGCTTAAGAGCTATTACCAAGCCACCTCTTTACTTTTTCATGAGAAAATGAGGTCATGATTTAATTTAAAATTCCTCCTGGTCAAGATTTTGAGTACTACTAGACATGGCCTGTGAATTCCAGCTGGATGGAGCTGGTTGAACAGAAAAGGAAACTTTCTTCCAACTTTGTATATTGGATTTCTTCCAGACGCTTGAACCTGGTTCGAAATCCAGAACTCCACACACTAGTCTTAGGTTCAAAACACTGGTACATATTGTTCAAATTGTTAAAGAAATTATCAATTAGTTAGTGAAAAGGAAGGCAGGAGAGAAGATGTGAGTGTGAAGTTCTAATTAGTTGATTGGTTGAGCTACTTGATATCAGAGGAGAAGTAATATCTCATGAACTCCAGATAGTTGCAGCCTTTCACAGACGTCTAGTTTCCAAGGTAGTAATGTTTCCTTATAGCCAATCTATAAGATAGCTCAAAGTTATATACAATTCAAATTTAAGAGGTAAAATATCACTTGCAGGTTTGCCACTAATGAGTAGTCTTAAGCAATTCAAATAAATGTAGTATTTAAATAAAATAATGTAATTGTTTTTCACTTTCATGCAATAAAGATGACTAAAATATCTTGTAAATTTAAAAATTAAATCAGAACTACACAATAAGCTGTTTGGGTATGTTTTGACAGATAAAGTGTGCAAGCCAAGAGAATCTTTTAGATGAAGTAATGAGAAGTTTGTCTGAGTCTGCTGAGTTGGCAGGAAAAGAAAAGCTAAGGAAACAGTCGTCTGTCAGCAGTGGTATCGTCAGGTCATTAAGTGTGAAAAACACAGTTGACTTCTCAGATGGAAGGTCAGCTAAACCTGAACAGCTTGTAAGGCCCAGCCCTCGTAAAACTGAAGATACCTACTTTACCAGCTCTCCAATAAAATTGATGTCAGGTTCTCAAGGAAAGGTCAAGTCAATCAAAGAAAAAGTACAAACAAATCCATCACAACGACAATCCAAAGATTGCAGCCCTTATGCTACCTTACCGCGTGCAAGCAGTGTGATTTCTACAGCAGAAGGAACTACTCGAAGGACAAGCATTCATGATTTTTTATCTAAGGACAGTAGGCAGCCTGTATCAATTGATCCAGCACCATCTACAGCTGATAGAAGCATTCCATCAGCATCTAGTGAGTACTGTGCACACCAGCAGTCCTCTAATTTTTTTCATTATACATCTTATAATGTAGATTCTGTTCCACAAAATGATTTAGATAATACAGTTAAACCAGATCACTTGGGGTATAAATCTGAGAAGCCTAGGAATTCAAGGATGGGAAAGTCAAACGTTGTTGACAAAACTTGGAGCACTAATGTGTTCAGTGATAAAGTTGGTATATCAACTATTGATAGCACAGGGACATTTACTGTGGCCCATGTGTCACAGCCATTTTTATCCCTTAACACTGAATTAGTTAGTAATATAAGTGGATTGCCTCAAAGGTCTACAGCAAAGGTAACTGATCAGTCTTCTGATGACCATAAGTCTGATAACAGTAACCCACAGTCAGTTCTAAATAGTGAATGTACTGCTTCTTCTGCATGTGTAAATACTAGCAAGATTGAATCCCCTTTACTGGTTTCTGAAGATAACCAAACTGTTTGGTATGAGTATGGTTGTGTATGATGAGAGATGTCATATTAAATACAAATGACAGATGTTCTTCTCAATGTCCACTGATTTAGGGAATGTTCCACTAAAAATAAAAAATAGTTTCTTGGCAGGCTTGTGGGGGTGGGGGTGTTTTCCTCTGAATGGTGATATAAAAATCAGCTGTGTATTACACCATGCATATAAATGTAAAATTGTAATCACACCAAAGCTTGCATGAAACATTAATTGCACTGTATATTTTCTGCATGCCTCTAAAAGCCTTAATAATACAAACTAATGTTCTGTATTTTTATTTGTCACATGTTAGAAATATTTTGTTTTTCTACATTATTGAATGCATGTTAAAGCAGTTGCATGCTGCATTGCCAAAAATGGCACAAAGAACCAGGTAATTTTTTACCAACAGGAAGGTACTTTTCTTACTTGTACTTTTGTTTTCAGATGCATCACCCATACAAAAATACCTATTTTTTCCTCTTGCACGTATACAATACTAGCAAAAACAAAAAACACAACCTGTTAGAGAGATTTCAGTATCTTTTGCTTTTTATTTATGCTATGTTTTGTGTGTCATTTTGCTCAAGGAACAAGTTGTAGCCCAAATAATTCAGTGCCTGTAGTTTGCTGCACAATAAATATGAACTGTAGTTCATATTTATTAAAATATTTGAAATTTAATAAATAAAACAATTGTTAATATTCATAAATGGTAATTTTTTAAAATGTAACAATCAAATTAAGTGTAGCAGTTGCATAGAAAAAATGATCCTCCTCTACCTCTTTTTCCCTTTCCTGTGGTTTGTCTTCCCATGTCTGACATACAGAGGTGGTCCAATGTGCTGTTTTATTTGGAGTCAAGTAACACTATAGTTTTATGAGAATTTTTACAATGTATAATAATAATAATAAAATCTTTACTAATTATGGTGGAAATTCTTTTATTTCCTATGCAGATAGAACATTGCTTAGTTAGAAAATGAGGCATATGAGATTTGACAATAAGACTATATTAAATATGAATGCAGCTGAAATATAATTTAAATATTTGGTTATAAATTGTCAATTTAGCAATGCTTTATGGAATAATTTAGCTAAACAGAAAATGTTGAAAAAAAGCTATTTAAAATTCTAGCATCTCTGCCACTGCTTGAAATCACACTTTAAGTCTGGTAACAATTTAAACTTAAAACGATTTAAACCAAACTTTAAAATTATACCATACTTCAGCTATAAATTGCATGTGCTTGTAGAGCTAGACCCTTAAGTAGACATCAGCATTTTTTTAACAAATTGAAACACAATTAAATATTTACGTTTGAGAAATCAAAAGTAGCTGTGCTATATAAAAACCTGCATGAGAGAAAATATATCTTGTTGAAAATAATGACTTTCATATTCTAACTTTTACAGTTGTGCTTCTTTGGCCAGAAATCGTGTGGCAGTGCACAGCGCTGCCACATGGGGACCCAAATTTGATACCTTTGGTCCCAGGTCAGCAAGGACTAGAAGTGCTGCAAGAATAGTTCACTTAACTCTTCATGAAGGAAGCAGTAATTCCATTGTGTCACACTCTAGAAATATCTTCAGCTGATACAGGAGCATCATTGATGAACTTTGGAGAATCCATTGCCAGGTCTCCTCTGCATGATGAACTGCTTTTGAAGGTGTGAGAAGGAAGCAAGTGGAGAACATAAAGTGTCTTAGAGAGACTCCATGAAGGAACAAATTATGCTTCTTCCAAAACATAAAATAGCCTTCCTTTACCATGTTTGCACACCTACACAGTTTATGGGCTGATAACCAAAGGATAAGTGAGAGATTTATGTCCAGTCTTGTGCTTCTTAGTTATGTCATTGCTGTATCTCCTTTAAAGATAGTTTCTACCCTAAATACAATAAAAAGAAATGCTCTCAACACAATTCTTCTTATTCTCACACACAGAGTACGTCAGTCTTGGGTCATTTCATTCTGCTTCACTTCTTGTTGTTCCATATTTGTTTAACTCATTTTTTAACATATATGGTGCTGCCAGTTGAACAGAAATATGCACAATAATTTTAAAAGTTATCTATGGAATTATATAGGAAATCTATAAAATCTTGAAGTATCCTACAGGAACTCAGAAAGCACTCTACAAGCATTGGTACTTTTTGGGGGGTTGGGTAACTGACAGCAAACCTATTTCTTGGAAAAACTGATGCTTATAATGAGGTACATTGAGTTTATTAAGAATAAACCAACAGCACCATTGCGACCTATGTTGGCGCTCAGCAGTGAGGCCAACGATTGAAGGGAAACAGAATTTCAACCTACCCTTTCAACCCTAGATGTGATCCTTCTAGACTGATATTGAGAAAGTAAAGGAAACTTTTCCAGCCAAAGTGTACTTCCATCTCTGAATCATTTTCACAAACAAATTCTCACACACCAATCTTCTTCTTCCATATGGCTCTGGTGTAGAGCAGCAACTACAATTTCACCTGAAGTTGATCAAGCCAAATGGCTACATCAGGAGTAGCAGTATTTATTGCAGTAATGCCTCCTTCATATTTATAAATTGGGCAGTAGGTAATGATATGTTTGATGGTCTGTCGTGAGGAGCCACACTCGCCAGTTAAATTTGATAACTAATAAAATGATAAATCTGGCAAAAGAAAGGGGCCTTAATGTGGATGCAATTTTTCTTTTATATTCATTTTCACTACCAGCACCTTACACTACCAGAGTGAAATTAAGAGGCTTTGTATAAATGGAAATCAGCCCTTTTAAATTTCATATCTTCACATTGGGGTTCTGGAATGACCTTTTTCAGCTTGGGCCACTATAACTATTTCCTCTTGTTTTTCAAATTTCTGATGTGCTATTGATCGTAGGAATTTTAAAAGTAACCCTGTGTTCCTGGTTTTCTGTTGGGCCTGATCCTGCCCCATCAATTTCAATGGGAGTGGGAGCAGACCCATTATTAGGGAATATTTTAATGGCCTTGAAAAATCAATCATGTTCAACTGCTGCTCAGCAGCTCTAATATTTGGGGAGGGAAACAGATGTGCTCATGCATAGAGAGTTTTTCTCCTCTGGACTGTACTCCCTTACAAATACTCACACATCATGGCTGAATCTTTTCATTCTTGTTTCAGCTGTGGAGGCTTTGTGGGATTCCCTTCAGATCCCATCAGTGTTGCTCCTAGATCAATTAGAGGGCTTCCTACAAAGCAATTCAGTGCACTCATTTCTTGATCCATGTCTCTGCAACTCCTGGTCCCTGCTGGCCTTAGAAATGGAAATCCAAGACTAAAAATCAAATTTAGCGTGATAATTCAGAGTATTTGGACATCAGCCAAAAATAGACATTAGACATTTAATTAATTGTTCTGCCATGAACAGGAATAATTTTTTGCTTGCAACGAAAAGTTTGCCTGAAGCTTTGCTTTTCTAAGTGAACACTTAGTTAAGATACTGTATTGTGCATGTTATATCTGTTGCATGCAAAGGTTATTTTCCACTTAACAGACTTGAATTTAGCCATTTTATTAAATAGTTATATATGTGTTACTGGCAGTTAGGTTTAAACAAACAAAAAAAGTTGAGCCAATTTCTCTGCTGGTGTAAGTGGGCACAGTTCCATTGATTTCAGTGGTGTTTTGCCCTTTCATACTGGCACAGATTTAAGGCCATTAAATTTAAAAGTTGAATTTATCCTCTTATGGATTTGAAAAGTAATATTTGATTATTTTAAAAATGCAAATATGAACTTTTATAACAGGTTTACCTTTAATATATGTCTGTAGATTATTCTAGTGAATTCCTTCCTTCCCTCTCCCTCAACAACCCTGTCCTTCAAAGAAGTATTTTTATACCTTTGAGCAGTTATATCCTACTATTAAGTAACTGCGTATTGTTAAGTGAGGGCTTTTTCTTGTCCTGCTAAACAAATTGAATAACATGAAATGCTTTTCTCCTGCAGATGTGGAAGCTATACCAGAAAGCAGAAATTCAAAAAGCAGGTCTAGGGAGCAACAAAGCTCCTAATGCTATTACCCACTACATGAGATGTGGGCCAAGTGGTGAGTTTCCTGCCCAAAATGTAAATGAGATTAATTTCATTTACAACAAACTAACAGCATTACGTGTAAGAATAAGTGCACATTGCATTAACAGATGTAAATATTGCTTGCTTAACTGGTTTTCTATCTTGCTTATTAGTAAAGCCAGAACAGACGGCTGTAGTTAGGGTTTTTTTGCCTGTCTGGGCAGGGAACGAGAAATCTTAACACTTTTTTCCCTTGTAAAATGACATAATTTTTATATATAAGATTCCTAGGATGTCTTTTAAAAACTTAAAACTTTATAAGAGGAAGCTTCAAGAAAATGAGCTTATGAAACAGTATTGAAGTCACTTATTTAAAAAGGGACAGATAAATTCAAAAGAATAGTTTTATAAAGCAAAAAATGTTAGTTTTATAAACTATTCTATATTGCAGGGAAACTGCCTTTATGTAAAGTTTATCTTTGGCATTCTGTCCCTTTCTTGTTCTCACTAAATCTCTGATGCATGCTGTTAAGTTCTTTTAGTAACTTTACTCTGAATTTTGTATCTCTTCTCCACTTTAAGCTTTTCTTATGTTCTCTTTCTTCTTTTTTCTACCTTTCAACTGAACACAGAGAGAAAAGTGTCCTTCAGTGTCTCAGTAAGAAGCCTTTATTTCTGAAGTAACAAGACAGTCGACTATAGGAATCAATAATAATAATTTAAAAAAACATTAAGGGAACGTTTTACAATTCTTCGTGAATAGAGCAGGCAAGAAATACAAACCTTCCTTCCTTGAATCAAGGAGTTCTACTGGAGTCTACTGATGAAACTTTTTAGACGGTTTTAGGAATTGTTGCACATTGCACTGTTAAGATCTACTGAATAAAGGACAGTTCTCATCTCCTTAAGGACCAACCATTTAAGATCTCAAGAATTACTCCAGGAATAAAATGCTACCTTTCATCTTTTGTTTATGAATTTAGCCACTGATTGCTTACAGCTTCTGCTAATAATTAGCAAAAATCTAGCAGTTTATATTTAGTTCTATAAATCTGAAATAAATGCAATAGTATTTTGTGGAAATTTACTGTATATACAGATACAAAAAACCCATAAGCTTACTGGCACTTCACTGGCTTATTTGATTAGCATCATCTGTGTGATGTTGCTCTTTAAAAGAAAAATACGTGCTGATTATTATTTTGGTGCATACTGCAAAAGAAAATTCTGTTTACGTACATGAAAACATTTGAACAACTCCATAATAAAGATGGAGTGATGGAATATTCATACTATATAGAAATTCTTGTGTTTTCCAGATGCACAAGTTATACTGCACAGATACGTTCAGAAGTTCTTGACAGGAGATTGACAAGAATAATTTTACTAGGACTTTTTTTTCCCTAATGTTTTTCAACAAATGGCATTCCCAGGATAAAACTGTCTTATAGTAAATGTTTGTGTTTTAACAATTTTTTTTTAAATTTGTGTTTTGATGTGTGCTGACTGTGGCTTAGGAGGTTTCCTTATGGCAAAAAACAATGTAAATAATGTCATCTGCATTTTACAATCAATTCACTCATTAAGATTCTCCTTTATTAATAAGACATTCTCTTTTGTTAATTATAATTCTACATTAAAATTGATAAATGTTATTAGTACTTTTAAAATATTTGTATGCCTTTGTTGTCTTGAAGACATTTGCAAGAGCACAGAAAACAGATTTAGTTAATCCAGGGAAACGTACATGGACTTATCACTCGATCCCAATTTATATTAAATATCAACATTTTATTTTCTTGTATATCAATAAGTGCATTAATATTTCTATGAAAAAATCAAATTAACAGTGTAACCTCATAGGGTTTAATCCAGCAAAGGCTTATGCACATGAGTAATTTTATATGATTAGTCCCACTGATATTAATGGAACTATTCCCATGAGTAAAGTTAAGCACGACCATAAGCGTTTGCAGAATCAGGACCATGGACTACATTTACACCAAGTTCACAACATTCCTTAACTTGTTTGGCAGGGCAGCTATATATAGTTTTAAGCAGTAATAATATATTTTTTAGGCTTTCACTACCATCTATATAGACTAGAGCTGGTTGGAAAAACTTTGACAGAAACATTTTCCATCGGACAATGCAGTTCCGTTGAAATTGAAACACTTTGTAAATCATATTGATTTTGCCAAAACTTGGGGGGGTTAGCAGGGGGGTGATTCTGACAATGTGGAAACATCCTGTTTCAATACAATCAGAATGAAACATTTTTATTTTTTTCTTTTCTAAACAACTTCATTTTGAAATATTTGGAGTATCATATACAATATAAAATTTAAAAAAATCTAAATCTAAACAAGTTTTAGTTTTGTCAAAATAAAACATTTTGATCTGAAACTTTTTTAATTTTCTTTTGCAGAGAATTTTGAAATTGTCGGATGTCATTCTAACTGGATTTAAAACAAATTTCTTAATCCTCCACTGAACAGAATTTCCATTCTCCAACAAAAAACATTCTGATAGCTTGTCAGAATGATAGATTATTTTATCACTGACTTAATGCTCTCATATAGAGAGCCCAATCCTGCTACCATTATTTTCAGTGTCAAACTCTCATTGATTTTAATGGAGGCAGGATTGGGCTCATAGGGCTTGAACAACAAAGGAGTTTAGGCACCTAAGACCAAAATCTAGATCCTCAAAATCCCTGTTCAGCTGTCCCATTACCTGTAAATGCCTAAAGTCCATAGGTACCTAAGTTTCCACCAGTAAAGTCCTCTAGGTGCCTACATTTCTGCTGGTGATGAAATGCTCAGCACCTAAACCCTGGGAGATCCTTATGCTAGCTGTTACCCAGTCTACCTCACCTGCGGGGCCTGATCCTGTAGGCATTTTCATAAGCCACCTAAAAGCATGCCTACCAGATCAGGTTCTGACCAAAACACAGTGGAGATGGTCATGGTGCTCTGCAGTAATGAATATTTAAGTAGATTATACAACGTGGAATAACTTTGACATTTGACACTGTGAGAGCCCCAGCCCAAAATACCCTATAGCTCAATAGTTCGAGAACTTCCTCTGAAGACCCAAGTTCAAATCCCCACTCTGCCTGATTCAGAGCAGGGACTTGAACTCAGGTTTCCCACCTCCCAAGTGAGTGCCCTAATGACCAGGCTGTAGGATATTCTGCAGTGGGTCTCTGTCTTTCCCTAGGTGTCCAACTCCAGAAGAGGATTCACAGTTGTGAATCACGACTAGCGGGAGGCACCTCCCTCCAGCCTCAACGTAGTTGTCGAATTTCCTTTGTGTAGTGGGATTTAAGGCACACCTCTCTCCCCAGCATTTCCTACTAGCTAGTTTAGCTACACAGCATGCTGGCTTCTCTGAATCCCATTCTTAGATGCCTAACTCTGGGCTGTGAATTTACTGGGCAGCAGGGTGCCTAGACATTAGGCATTGCAGTGCCTGAGCCTAAGTCCTCATTGTGGATCTAGCCCATAGAGACAAAAGTTCCCCTTACATTGTTTGTCAGTCAGAAAGTACAGTGCTGGTGTGCTAAATACATTCATAAGGACTTGAAGGTACCTACAGTGGGAGACACCGGAAACAAAATATTTTGAAAGCATCTCTTTGTTCAGTTCTGATCACACTTCTGAATTCTTGTTAAGGGTCTGCCCCTAGGAGTTGCTGCATGGCCTCAACGCACTCAGCACCTCATGCCATTAGGTTCTGAATTATTAGCAACATCAGTAATATAAGTAAGCATTCCCATCTTGATTTAACAAGCATACACGCTAATGGCTAAATCCTAGCTATATGCTACAAAGGCTAGGCAGCAATATGTACCTAGGGATACCAGAAAGTGTATCCACCCAGGAAAAATCCTGCCATTGTAGGTCAGGGTGGTATATTGGGATGACCAACATACTTCATAGTGCTTGTTTTATTGCTTTTCTATGAAGCATATTATGCACAGCTATTGTGGCCATCTTGTGCTTCTGATGTATAAGCTGCATATGTGCTTTCCAGGTTTCTGATTGGCCATGTCTTTTTTCTCAGATTTGCATCTTTCTTGGCTTTGCATTTATTTAGCTCTTTTATACACTCATGAGTTTGGCTAATATTACATTTTAGATCCTCCAACACATGCTGTCTTTTGCATCCCATTATGTCTTTCTTTACACCTTTGTGTCTTCTAATGCACTTTTATGGCACCAGGCAGGCTTTAGCCTGAAATGTACATTTATTATATATAATTTAAATTATAAAAATTAATGTGTTAAAGGTGAAATTCACTCTTCCCCTTCCCAATGCCTAGGCAGTCAGTCTTTGTATGGAAAAAATAAGGAGGGAGTTGGGAGCAATTCATCCTTCAAACTGCAGCAGGCCATGGGACTGCGCCACAGCTCCTACTCAGCTGCTGTTCCTGACTTGTGGGTTGAAATGCTAACTACTGCCCTACCCTACCATATCCCTCTAAGCAGATTTGGAGCCACTTGATCTACCTAAGCACAGATCCAAAAGCTGCTCCTTAGTCTGGCCTAGACATGCAGTAGATTATCAGCAGATAGTGCTCAATTCTCAGAGGTGCTGAGAGTCCTCAAGTACCATGGAGTTTACTGGGAGTTGAGAACACTAGTCAACTCATCACAGGCACTTGACAGCTCCCAAGATTGTCCCCTCCTCAGAGGGTCTCAACCTTTTTCTTTCTGAGTTCTTACCCATGCTATAAAAACTCCACAGCCCACCTGTGCCACAACAACTGTTTTTCTGCATATTGAGAAGATTAAAAGCCAGGGCTGGCATTAGGGAGTAGCAAGGAGGGCAATTGTCCAGGATCCCACACCACAGGGGGCCCCATGAAGCTAAGTTGCTTGGGCTTTGGCTTCAGCCCCAAGCAGTGGGGCTCAGGCTTCAGCTTTCTGTGGCACCTGGCATTGGCCACTGTCGGAAGATGGACCTTTGGTCTGACCCAGTATGGACGTTCTTGTATTCTTAATAGCACAGAAAGTGTGCAGAAGTTCCCCTTTGTCACTGCTTTCCCAGTACTTCCCTCTTGCAGATCGCATCTCAGGGCAGAGGGACATGAGCAGATCTTCTATTGCTCCTATGATTTTTACTCTCTGAATAAATAAAAATTATATAACCCCTTTCACTACAAACATCTTTTACAATCTCTATATCCTTTAAACCAGTGGTTCTCAACCAGGGGTATGCATAACCCTGGGGGTACGCAGAGATCTTCCGGGGTACATCAACTCATCTAGATATTCACCTAGTTTTGTAACAGGCTACATAAAAAGCACTAGCGAAGTGAGTACAAACTAAAATTTCATACAATGATTTGTTTATACTGCTCTATATACTATACACTGAAATGTAAGTACAATACTTATATTCCAATTGATTTATTTTATAATTATATGATAAAAATGAGAAAGTAAGCAATTTTTCAGTAATAGTGTGTTATGACACTTTTATATTTCTATGTCTGATTTTGTAAGCAAGTAGTTTTTTAGTGAGGTGAAACTTGGGGTACCCAAGACAAATCAGACTCCTGAAAGGGGTACAGTAGTCTGGAAAGGTTGAGAGCCACTGCTTTAAACAGTCTATGTATATGTAATATGAGAGCTTCTTCACCCCTATTGAAATTCAGGCACCTCTGGAGTGGAACACAACTGCTGTTCAACAGAATGCAACAACACTACATCAGTTTAGAACAGGAAGTGGAAAACTATTGCTCCTAATTTTAAGATTATAGTAGATGATAGAATATCACATGATGTATAATTTCCACTTAATTTTCTTCTGAGTTCTCATCCGCAGAGGCTACTATAACATTCCCTAAATGTATTATTTCTTTGAAGCTTTCTCTGTCTGAGACAGCATGCAATGCCAACAAAAGAACTCATGTATAATTTTTGGTATAGACTATGCTGCTATGTGTGTAATATTACATTGGTAATAATAGAATTGTCTTAAAGGAATGTGTCTGGATGTGACACAGAAGTTAAACACCATTTTACAAAAATGCGTATTTAAAACAGTGTTTTCCTTTACATACCTGTTAAGGACTTTTTTTTTTTAAATGTTTGCCATTGTATACACTTAAGAACATTATTAAAATGCCAAACCAAATAACTTTTATTCACATTGTATATTGTGACAAAGTTCCTCCTCTATCTTGGTGGGTCCTGCACTTATTGGCAGATTTTCTTGCCTCAGAGATTCACCATGTGGGTTGGGGAACAGCCCAGAGACTTCCCCTCTGGAAGAACCCACAGTCCAGGTCAATTGGGAGGTTTGGGGGAACCCAGGCCCGCCCTCTACTCCGGGTTCCAGCCTAGGGCCCTGTGGACTGCAGCTGTCTATAGTGCCTCCTGTAACAGCTGCATGACAGCTACAACTCTCTGGGCCACTTCCCCATGGCCTCCTCCAAACACCTTCCTTATTCTCACCACAGGACTTTCCTCTTGGTGTCTGATAACACTTGTACTCCTCGGTCCTCCAGCAGCTCATGCTCATCCTCATCCTCATCCTCATCCTCTCCCTCTCCCTCTCCCTCTCCCTCTCAGCTCCTTGCACCTCTTGCTCCCAACTCCTCACACTCACACCACAAACTGAAGTGAGCTCCTTTTAAAACCCAGGTGCCCTGATTAGCCTGCCTTAATTGATTCTAGCAGCTTCTTAATTGGCTCCAGGTGTCCTAATTAGCCTGCCTGCCTTAACTGGTTCTAGCAGGTTGCTGATTACTCTAGTGCAGCCCCTTCTCTGGTCACTCAGGGAACAGAAAACTACTCATCCAGTGACCAGTATATTTGCCCTCTACCAGACTCCTGTACCCCACTGGTCTGGGTCTGTCACAATATATACACACCTTTTTTTCTGTCAACTGGTGTTGGAGGGAACTGATGTTAAATAAGAGATGAATCTGTCATCACTTAATTTCAATAACCTCTTAATATGATCAGTGGATCTTTGTTCAGAAAGGGAGTCATACTAATGTAGCAGAGCTCCTCTGATTTGCTTTGTTTTATTATTTCACATTACTGTTTATTTGTGAAGAAATGGCTCTTAACTATATTTTGCTACAGTATTATAAAACACTACTGACACATTTTACTGAAATTCATAAGTAGAAAAATTGTCACAAACTTTCAAAAAGTAGTAGCTATGCAGTATTTGAAATTGATTAATCTTGGCTGTTACTGTTGTTGAGAACAAATGTCAGATGCTGGACTTTTTGAGGAGAAGGTGAAAATATGCTTAACTTGAAAATTTAGGCTGCTTTGTGAACATCAAGAGCTGTAGAATTACCAAATTAGTTTCACAAATGCAGCTCTGCACCTCAGAAACACCTAGATGGTAACTAGACCCTTATTCACAGTGATTTTAAGTAATTTCTGTTTATTAACTTCATTAATTTGTTCATTAGCTTCAAAACACTTAACAGATGTCAAATTAAAACACTGGCCTACATTTTCAAAAGTGATCAGTGATTTTGGGTGCCCAACTGAGAGTACTTTAAAGGGTAGTTTTCAGAGAAGGGTGCTTTCACTTTTGCAAATTTGTTATCCTGTATTTTAACATCTTACTGTATTTATTTGTGACTACAGAGTTCTCTAGGCAGTGCATTGAACCCATCCACCATTACTAAGTGTAAGATGTTGCATTTGGATCTTTTCTTTAACTGAAATGTGTAAACTCATGTATAGTTGGACAACTTCTTATTGACTCGTCCATGTAGTTTTTTGTTAATTCAATCTGGTCAAACTATATCCCTTTTGAGACATCTGCCAGTTTACATGTGGAAAACGAGGTGACTATGCACCTTTATGTGGTGGACAAAAAAACAGGAGTTGCCATATCAGGTCAGGTTACCAGTCCCACCTTGTCCAATATCCTGTCTCTGAAAGTAGCAAGTGCCAGATGCTTCAGTGGTAGGTGCAAAAAAATGTGTAAAGCACAAATATGAAAAACCTATCCCAGGGAAGTTTCGCTTATAGCCTAAAGAATGATGGTTTATATTCCTTATAAAAATATACAATGTTCCTGTGAATGTTTTCATTATCCATACAAATGTCTCCTTTTTGGAATCCTACTAACTTCTTGGCTTCATTGATGTACTGTAATAGTGAGTGCCACAGATTGATTCTGCATTGTGTTTTTAAAGTTTCTTTTTATAACTTTTAAACATTTTGTCTTTCAGTATAATGCAACATTCCATTGTCATATTATGTAAAAATAAATAGGGGTAAATAGAAATTCAAGATTTAGCATTCAATAATTTCTATACTTCTATCAGATCCTCTCTTTTTTGTCTTCTTTCTAAATTAAACAATCTGTCTTTTTGATTTCTATCCAGAAGTCTCTCCATTTCTTTGATCATTTTCAGTATCTTTTTCTGGACCTCTTCTTTCTCTTTTTCTGAGAAAGCATGACCAGAATAGAACACAGTACTCCCTGTGCAGATGTACCATTGATGTATGTAATGGCAGAAAACATTAATTATTATTTCTATTCCATTCTGTGTATATCATTTTTTTGCTTTTATTGTACATGGCTGTACACTGAGTAAAAGTTTCCACTGAGCTGTCTTCAGTGATGCTCAGGTCTTTTTTCTAACTGGTTATAGTTAATTTAAAACCCAGCCATAGGCATGAATAGTTTGGATTATTCTTTTCAGTGTGGATTACTTTGCATTTGTTAATAATTAATTTCATGTGTTTATCATTCTGCCCATTCACCTAACTTTATTTGGTTTCTCTAGCATTCCTCTTAGTTTTCTCTAATCTTGACTATATTGAGATTATCTGGAAATTGTATCACCTCACTATTCAATACTCAACTTCTATTTAGCTTAGGGTTTTATATTGTCTCTCATAGTAGCTGAGCCCCTTCCATGTAAAAGAGATTGGTGGACTTCCTGGAATCTCTGGCTCCTCTCTCTTTGGTGGTGTTGCCTGCCTAAAAAGGCCTCGAGATGGCAAACAGGGGTCCGTCGCCCGGTGTGCTTGGCACCAATAAAGACACCGAGGGGAGAAAGCAAGCCAAGTTTATTTCAGAGCTCTGAAATGGCACTAGGAGACCAGCATGTCTCAAATCCAGTGCAGCACATACAAACAACTTTTACCTTTTATACTCCAAGCTGTTTCTGTGTAAGCCTTTGTCTGTTACTCCCTCTTACCCCTCCCACCTCTCCCTTCTCTAGCAGTTACAATTAGAAAAATTCCCATTCGTCTGCTTATCTTTTGGCCTTGCAAGGCCTGTTTACAGCAGTCTGCCTGCTAGAAAAGCTGACCCTTACATTTCTGCTTCAGCATGTAAGCAGTTAGCATAGAAGTAGGTGAGAGTTCACAAGATGGAGTCTTGTGGCTTAGGTAGGCCCAGAGCAGAAGAGCTTCATCGGCTCTTTGGCCTTCCACTCCCCTGAGTTACCTGGTAGCTATGCCTAGTGACACCAACAGTGGGAACAGAAAATCTGATTGAAATAGGGGTGGGTTTTTTGAAAGGGAGGGAGGGAGGGGGAGCAATGGGTAGAGCAGGGGTTATTCATGTTGTGAATGCGTCATTCTTGTTGGTGGATAATACTAAAATAATAAATACTAAGGCCTAGATCAACTAGGGATGTAAATAGGGTTTAAAAATAGCAACTGTGTAACCTATTAAAATTCTGTTGGTCAAATGGTTAACCATTAAGGGGGAGAACTTGGGGTGCGGGGGTTGCTGCCGCCCGTGCCCGGGATCCCCACTGCTGGCCTGGACCCAGGATCCCCACTGCTGGCCCAGCACCCAGGATCCCGGCTGCCAACCCCGGGCCCGAGGCAGCAGCAGAGTCCTGGGTGGGGCCGGCAGAAGAGTTTAATCATTAACCAAAACTGATAAGGCTGATGCTTATCAGTTAACTGGTTAAACTTTTACATCCCTAAGGTCAACCCCCACCTCTTCCTCCAAGATCCACACATGTAAGGTTTCTCCACATGCAGCTTCCATCTTCTCAGTGGAGAAATGAGAGATTCAGGTGCCTCTGCTTCTGCACTGTTCTCCCCATACCTGCAGTGGGCCCTCCCAGGGTGGCTGGGTGGGAGTAGGGAATATGCACGTTGTCCCCACAGCTTAGTAGAAGTAAAAACAAAAGTTAATACAACCCCAGGCTACATTAGCCTTTCTGACTGGTGCTGCAGATGGGAGTCTCTAGTAGCACTGCTCCACTGGAGCCATGTTGCCAAAGAGTAGGATTCTTCCAGTTGTCAGAGCCTCCTTGCAGATGGGTCTGGCCTCAATGGATCCTTCAGGATCTGCCAAGTTTGGAGTGGTGTTTCTTTAGATGGATGGGACAAATACTGCTTCTCTGATGGGACCATCTGGAGTAATCTTAGCAAGGAATTACTTTCAGGAATTTCCTTGTAAAAAGGCCTCTCTGGCATTTCACAAGGGAGGAGATAATCTGACCCTGAAATTTGAATATAGTTTCTCTCTCTCTCTCTCATATTACCCAATTTATCATCTATCCAAAGAAGTTGTCATAAACATACAGCTAAGGGTAGCATAAAATCCCTCTTTACCCCGTAAAGGGTTAATTCCTCTTTTACCTGTAAAGGGTTAAGAAGCTCAGATAACCTGGGGGCACCCGACCAAAAGGACCAATAAGGGGAGAAGATACTTTCAAATTTGTGGGGGAAGGTTTTTTGTCTGTGTCTCTCGGAGCCAGCCAGGAAAGAGGGCAGGGGAAAATACATCTCCCTAGCTATATCTGAACTAAGCATCTAATCTTGCAGAAGTAATAGCAAAAAAGAAATGCATTAGATTACCTTTTGTTTTAGCTTGTGAATTTTCCCTGTGCTAAAAGGGAGGTTTATCCCTGTTTTTGTAACTTTAAAGTTTTGCCTAGAGGGGAAATCCTCTGTGTTTTTCAGTCTTTTGTTATTCTGTAAAGTACTTACCATCCTGATTTTACAGAGGTGATTCTTTTACCTTTTCTTTAATTAAAATTCTTCTTTTAAAAAAACGATTGATTTTTCATTGTTCTTAAGATCCAAGGGTTTGGGTCTGTGTTCACTTGTACCAATTGGTGAGGATATTATTCTCAAGCCTCCCCAGGAAAATGGGTGTAAGGGCTTGGGGGGGGATATTTGGGGAAGGTAGGGCTCCAAGTGGCCCTCCCTGAATGTGGTTAAATCACTTGGTGGTGGCAGCGATACTAAGGCAAGGAAGGAATTTGTGCCTTGGTGAAGTTTTAACCTAAGCTGGTAAAAATAAGCTTAGGGGGTCTTTCATGCGGGTCCCCACATCTGTACCCCAGAGTTCAGAATGGGAAAGGAACCCTGACAAGTTGTTACAAAAAACCTAGTGGCTTGAATACAGGACTGACGCCCAGCAAGGACCATGTTTCCACTGAGACTGTAAAATGATACTAATTGTGGGGGAGAGAGGAGAGAAAAAATATAGCAAAGATAATAGACAATCAAATATGTTTTCTTTTAATGTAGCCAAGTTGGTTTTCTAGGTAAAAACCACAAAAGTGGAAACAATGTGGTGGGGGGACGAACGGACACGGGGAGATGCACTATAGGAGAAATAGACAATTCTTCTCATGAAGTTAGTTACTCTATTATTTTAAAACACTGTCTCAAATGTACTGCAAATACTAGAACTTGGTTGATTCAGTTTTTCCCAACAGTGACAGTATTTCAAGTCTCAACATTCAAGCACAGTACGAATTATTAGAAATTTCCGTTTTAGCCAATTTTTTAAGAAAAAAGAGGCTGTAAAGTTATTTCAGAGAGAGATTATTCCTCTACACCAGTGATACTGAGACCTCAGTGGTTCAGGAGCCAAATTAGTGATCAGCATTACCCAAAAGAGCTACAGTAGTGTAAATTCATTGTTTCATTTACTATTTTTTATATTTTCTCACAGCAAAATGGCAGACCTTGTATTACCATTTTATCAACTACAATTGGTTAATAACATAGTAAAAACATCCTCATTGGTTAATAACTTAGATTGGTTAATAATTAAATCACACTGTTTTAATATCATGCTGCAAAGAGCAGTAAGAGACACACTAAGTAGCCACTTGCGGCTCGCGAACCCCAGTCTGAGTATCACAGCTCTACGCACTGTGTACATACAGGTAGGCTGCAAAAGAATCTTATCTTTATCATAAGCTGAAATTAATATTTTATTAAGCCTTGGGTAATTTAAAGACAATGTATTTTTCAACAAATAATAAAATACAAATTTAGGTAATGGGAAAAAATAGTTAAGTGTATGCCTGTAACTTCAAAAATTTGTATTTCTAATTAAACTTTCATCAGTTTTTCTTTATAACAAGTGATGCCCAATGTGAAATAATTAAATTTTTGTGAGATTCAACTCCTTAATATTTTCATCAAAATGCATGATAATGAGGGTCATGTCCTGTTGATTTCACGAACTTTAGAAAGTCTTCAGGATTTAAGTCCATGGTTGCTGAGTTTGTCATTGGACAATACAAATTTCACATCTCTGCAGTCACAGAACAGGGCCACTGGTGTTGCAAAGCCTCGGCCTACTTTTAGTTCTTCTTCGAGTAATTGCTCATGTGTATTCCATAGTAGGTGTGTGTGCTCGCCACGTGCACCGGTGCCAGAAGTTTTTCCCTTAGCAGTACCCATAGTGGGGGAGCCCCGCTGCGACCCCTGGAGTGGTGCCTCTATATTGCGCTATAAAGAAGGCTGCGCGCTCCCCCCCACCCTCAGTTCCTTCTTGCTGCCAGTGAAGGTAGTCGGAACTTGTGCTCCAGCATTGCTGCAGCATCTTCCTTAGTAGTACGATCTTCGACCATTACTAGTTTCTACAGTTAGTAGCCTGGCTCGGGGCATGCCCTAAGCCCCAGGCTTCAAGTCGTGTGACTCCTGTTGCAATTCCATGCCCAGAAGCGATCCACACTCCGAGTGTCTTCGCTGTCTGGGCGAGGCTCACATAAGTGAGCGCTGTAAAATCTGTAAGTCCTTCAAGCCCCGGACTAAGCGCGAACGTGAGATCCGACTCCGGGCCCTGCTTATGGAGTCGGCACTGGCACCGATGCGCCGACCCGGCGCCAGGCACCGTGTCCTTGGTGCGGAGTGAAGCCCCATCCACCAGCAGCACCGCTCCCCTGCCAAGAAACAAGGCAAGACCCAGTGGCACCGAGACAAGGACGGGTGAGGCTGGACCTGAGTTGGGCAGCCCACGATCCCCCTCGGGACCCAGACCTCTGACTCGTGTGGAGTGGAGTAGTCTGGCCCCGTCCGCGCACACCTCCCCGACGAGGATTCCGTCGACGTCGGAGGCAGCTCAGGCAGCGCGCGACATCCTCATCAGGCCGGTACCGAGCGGGCCGCCCGAGTTGGGGCCCCGGTCCCGAGGAAAGCTGCCGTTGGGCGCCCACCAGCCCTCACCGGCCAGGTCGGAGGTCGAGGTCCCTGCTCGATCCACGAGGCCTTCCCGTAGCCCGCGACAGACCTCCACTCCGTTGTCGGGGTCGCCTGGGAGCGAGTCGCCGGAGTCTTCCTCAGCCCACAGGGGCCGCAGGCGCCGGGACAGAAAGCGTCGACGCTCCTCATCCAGCCGCAGTGTTAGCAGGTCTAGACGCCATCGGTACCGCCGATCATACCACGGCGCGCGCCATGCTCGGAGTGCATCCCGACAGTCACCGGCACCGAGGCGTCGTAGCCGCGGTCACCGACGGGACTCCAGAGATAGCACCTCCGACGTATATGTCTCATCGTCGTCGAGGTCTAAATCCCGGGGCCAGACCCGACATGGATGGGACTGGTCGAGCCGCTCCTACGGCACTGTACGCTCCTCAGTCACTTCCGTTTCGGCTCCCAGCCGTCCGTCCCCGGGCCGCACCGTCCCCCAGGAACATGTAACCCTGGTAGGACCTCAGACGGCTCAGTGGCAAGGGGCACCATGGCAAGAACAGTGGTGCCAGTGGGCACCGTGGCCCCAGGCGCCCACACTGCCAAGGCCCCGCTCCGTGGCTGGGGCATCCCAAGCACCCTCGGTGTCCCCGCCTCCGCACCGAGAGCAGTCCTCGGGTGCCGAACCACCGCCGGACCCAGACGCGGAGTGCGGCCTACCGGCACCGCCCGATGCCCTAGGGTCCATACCACTCGGCTCGTCAGCACTGGATGAGTCCATAGTGGCACCGCCCCCTCCTTCTCAGGAGGATTTCAAGGCTCATCAGGAGCTCCTCCGGCATGTAGCCACCAACCTCTAGCTTCAGGCGGAGAAGATGGAGGAGCCGTTTAGTTTTTCCAACATGGCATTTTCATCTGCAAGTCTCAGATTTCCATTCCCAACACCCAATTTCTTAGCGAGGTCATTTAAATTAATTTGCCTGTCATACAGAACTGTTACCGGCCGGAACCCTTTCTTCTTTTTGTCTTTTAAAAAAAAGGTTTTTATTGTGACCGCCTTTCATATGTTGGACATGAAGCATCATTTCTTCAACAGTGAACACCTGGGAAATATAATTAATACAGTATGAATCAATATGCCCTGTTATTTTTTGGTTGCTTAGTGGCAGGTATCTTTTATTAGACTGTACTAAACTTTACACTCAGTCTAAAAAATGTTCCTTTTCATAAAGAAATTTTAAGAGGAGAAAAATAAAATCTGTCTATAGTTACATTAGGCTTACAGCCACTTTTGGAATTCTATTTGATGAGTACATCATTTTTTTCCAACAGTGGTGGCACCAATTTTTATTTTTACTGAAGGCTAAACACCAATAATTCTCAATATATGGAGCATTATTACACTTAAGAGGGTGGTCTGCACATTTTTAAGTTGGGTGGGGGGAAGAGGGCTGAGTAGGGGAAGAGTTTGGAAAGGGTCACAACAGTACTGCATCTTCCAGGCTCAGGTCTTGCACTGGGATAACTTGTCATCAGTGGTACTTGGATGTCAACAGTGCCCTCCCATAAAGAACTGTGCCAGTTCCCACGGTATCTCCTTGAAGCAACATGGGAACGGGACAAAGGCTTCCAGGGGAGTATGATGGGACATGCCCCATCCCACTGACAGGCTAACAGGCATTGCTGCATGCAAGCAGTGCCAGGTGTACCTGCAGAATATGCCCCACCTGGAGAAGGGGAGCTTAAAAAGGTGAATCTCATTACTGTGGGAGACATGGGGGTTTGCCTGGGAGGTGAGGCAGCTGGAGACTGCCAGTGAGCTCTAGTAGCAAAGGGAGCCCAGCCTGAGGTAGCAGTTGGGCTTTCCTCCCTTCCCTCCACCTTTGTTTGGGAGTAGACTGACACTGCTGCAAACCTAGTACAGGTAAAGAGCAGAGGCAGGGGGGACCTGAGGAACACTGCAAAGTCATAAAGGTAACTGGACTCAAAGCAGACCCTTGGGAGTGAACTGAACTCCTGCTGGGAACAGTGAGATTATCCAGGGGCAAGAAACTATGGCTGAGGGTTGGCGATCTACAGGGAGGTCAGGTTCTAAGTTATGGTATGTCAGAGGGAGAACCCAATAAACCCAACAGATGTTCTCAAAGCCTTTATACAAAACTTCCTGCTGAGCTTTGACTTCATATCCTGATTTAAAATAGAATGTTTAAAACCAAAATGATTAACCCTCTGAAAAGCACCATACTCAGTCATGTTATATCACAAGATTTGAAACTTCCTAGATTTTCCTTTTATAACATAGCTCCAAATATCAAACCATACATTCACTACCTAACTCCGGCCTGCACTCTCAATTTTACACTGTTCTTGAGGCAGAAGAATTTTGTTTCTATTTTTTTTATATATAAAAGCTAGGGCTGTCAAGAGTTTAAAAAAATTAATTGCGATTAATCGTGTTGTTAAACAATAATGGAATACCATAAATATTTTTGGATGTCTTCTACATTTTCAAATATATTTATTTCAATTACAACACAGAATACAAAGTATATAGTGCTCACTATTTTTTATTACAAATACTTGCACTTTAAAAAACAAAAGAAATAGTATTTTTCAATTCGCCTCATACAAGTACTGTAGTGCAATCTCTTTATCATGAAAGTTGAACTTACAAATGTAGAATTATGTACAAAAAATAACTGCATTGAAAAATAAAACAATGTAAAACTTTAGATCCTACAAGTCCACTCAGTCTTACTTCAGCCAGTCGCTCAGACAAACCAACTTGGTTACAATTTGCAGGCGAATCTGCCTGCTTCTTGTTTACAATGTCACCTGAAAGTGAGAACAGGCGTTTGCATGGCACTGTTGCAGCCAGCATCGCAAGATATTTATGTGCCAGATGCTCTAAAGATTCATATGTCCCTTCATCTTCAACCACCATTCCATAGGACGTGTCCATGCTGATGATGGGTTCTTCTGCTCGATAACGATCCAAAGCAGAGTGGACCGATGCATGTTCATTTTCATCATCTGAGTCAGATGCCATCAGCAGAAGGTTGATTTTCTTTTTTGGTGGTTCAGATTCTGTAGTTTTCGCATTTGAGTGTTGCTCTTTTAAGACTTCTGAAAGACACCTCGTCCCTCTCAGATTTTGGACAGCACTTCAGATTCTTAAACCTTGGGTCGAGTGCTGTAGCTGTTTTTAGAAATCTCACATTGGTATTTTCTTTGCATTTTGTCAAATCTGCTGTGAAAGTGTTCTTAAAACAAACGTGCTGGGTCATCATCCGAGACTGCTATAACATGAAATATATGGCAGAGTGCGGGTAAAACAGAGCCGAAGATATACAGTTCTCCCCCAAGGAGTTCAGTGACAAATTTAATTAACGCATTATTTTTTAACAAGCATCATCAGCATGGAAGCATATCTTCTGGAATGGTGGCTGAAGCATGAAGGGGCATACGAATGTTTAACATATCTGGCACATAATTACCTTGCAATGCCGGCTACAAAAGTGCCATGCAAATGCCTGTTCTCACTTACAGGTGACATAAATAAGAAGCAGGCAGCAGCATCTCCTGTAAATGTAAACAAACTTATTTGTCTGAACAAGAAGTAGGACTGAGTGGACTTGTGGGCTCTAAAGTTTTACATTGTTTCGTTTTGAGTGCAGTCATGTAACAAAAAAAAATCTACATTTGTAAATTGCACTTTTATGATAGAGATTGCACCACAGTACTTGTATGAGGTGAACTGAAAAATACTATTTCTTCTGTTTATCATTTTTACAGTGCAAATATTTGTAATAAAAATAGTAATATAAAGTGAGCACTGTACACTTTGTAAACTTGTGTTGTAATAGAAATCAATATATTTGAAAATGTAGAAAAACATCCAAAAATATTTAATAAATTTAAATTGGTATTCTATTGCTTAACAGTGCGATTAATCGCGATTAATTTTTTTTTAGTTAATTGCGTGAGTTAACTGTGATTAATCGACAGCCCTACTATAAACTCCAGAGTGTGATGGGGAATTTACCAAGAACAATACAGCGCAGATACCAACACTGTTTTCATTTTCAAAATTATGCTCCTACTCAGAAACAACTTCAGGCAGATCAACTAATTAAGCACAAACTATTTGTGTCAAACCCTTCACCCCCAAGAATTTTACAAACTATATACATTAATGGCACCTAATGACATCAGCATGTTTCCTCCATTCCCAACTCTGCTCACCCAGTATGGGGCAGAGCTAATAATAACAGACCTAGACTAAATCCTTGTCTGGACATAGTTGCCCTTACCCCACGCATGCTACAGGAAACAGAAGAGACCCATGAGTGTGGTTAGGATTCCCATAGGTGATGAGGGCAAAACAGATCATGTTATTGAGCAGGTACAATTAAAACAAATCACCAGTTTTACCTCTACAATCTACCGTTTTTGCCCCTGGCTTTTCACCTTACTCTTTTAGTACACTGAGGTAAAGGGATAACCTCAACCTGTACATATTTCTAGTAGTGAATTTTGGAAATGTTTTAGAAGTAAAACCAGTAGGATCATGACCATACCTGCTCAGTAAAAGCCACATAAGGTATGTCTACACTGCTAAACACCCCTCCACCCCCACCCCACCCCACCCCACCCCACACACACAAAGTGCCTTCTTAAATCTGGTTAGCTAATTTGGATTAAAATAGCAATGAAGATATGACAACTCTGCTTTTAACTCACATTAACAGCTCAAGTAAAGCCTATCAAGGGAGGCTGAGATTTAATTGGAGTTATTAACCTGAATTAAAATCTGGAATGTCCAGTTTCCATTGCTACTTTAACCTGAGTTAGTTAACATGGGTTAGCCAACCCAAGTTAAGAACAGAGCTTTTTTTTTTCCAGTGTAGACATAACCATAGTGAATTGGCAACACAAAAAGAAATAAAACCCATGAGTCCTAACTTCCAGGCCCCTCCTCCAATCACAAGATAGCCCAGCTTCCCTTGGTTATTGTATTTCTTGTTCTAAAAACCCATAATGAATCAATGTGCAGTGATATTCAACATGGAGCTGGCTGGGCAGATTATGGAGCAACTGGGATTCTCCTGTCCATATCTTACCTCATCAAAGGAGATGATGGAACAATATTGTGGTATCACCAGCACACAGGAATCTGCTGCCTAGCAACCCCATAAATATTTTGGTTTCAGAGAGCAGAGGCACCAGGTAAGCTGGGAAAAATTGGAGTAAATTCATACAAGCACTGGAAAGAGATCTGCATAGGAAGTGATGGAGTTGTCTCTTGTTCTTTGTTCCTCAGCCCTGGGAGTTACCTTGGAGTGGTAGCTGGTCTTCTCTGCTGTTTTGCAAAACAAGCAGCAATAAAGACTCCCACATGTATCACAATGCCATATGCAATTGACGATGCTTTTCACCTGAGCTGAGAATAAGCACTCCTATATGCTTTTCCACTAATTTGAATAATCTCACAGGTCATTTTCAAGATGAAATTGGACCATGGCATTGCTTCACCATGGCTGAGACAATATTGGTTCTCCAACCTCCTTGCTTTATTGGTTTGGCCTCCCATATCCCTTCCTCTTCATCCCAACCTCCTGACTCAGCAACATGGTCAGGTTTTGAATCCAGTGTTCAGCTGCCTACAGCTCACAAGGTGGATGCTGCGTGGTTAGACAAGGAGGAGGAATGATGTCCAGAAACAGTCCGGTAAGTCTTGTTCAATAATAGGAAGGCCTCCACCAGAGCATCCTATTTGGACAAGTGGAAGTGGTTCTTGTTGTGGTCATTAGTCCGAGGAGGTCAACAAAGCTGCTGGCTTGTTTCCAGTTACTGCTTGGCATGGGTCAGCCCTGAAGGACATATAGAGCTGTTTATTATAGAAGTTTATATTACCTTTTTAAATCTAAGATTGAAACTGATTTGTGTGTGAGTTTCCTGTTTTAAAATTTTAAATAACCTTGTTGCCGGCCCAGAGGGCCATGAGGGGGCAACAGGGTTCGTTGCCCGGTGTGCGTCGCACCAATAGACACACCAGGGTGGAGAAGCAAACCAAATTTATTCAAGAGCTCTGAATAGGCACTAGGAGACCAGCATGTCTCAAATCAAGCGCAGCAAATACAAGCAAGTTTCCTATTTTATATTCCAAGCTGTTTGTGTGCAAGCCTTTGTTCTGTTCCCCCCTGACCCCCCCCCTTCCCGACAGCAGTTACAGCAGGCAGTACATTGTGGCATGTTAGAAAAGTTCTCGTCCGCATGTTTATCTTTTGGCCTTGCAAGCTAAGACGTAGTCTTCTCCCTCCTCCTTTCTCCCTTCTTATCACTACTGCTTCTGCTAGTGTGAGCGAAACTGCAGCTGTCTGCTAAAAAAAAGCTGACCGTTACATATTCTGCTTCAGCATTTAGGCTGTTAGCATGGAGGCTGGTTAAAGTTCACAAGATGGAGTTACTGTGGCTCACTTAGGGTATGTCTACACTACGAGAGTAGTTTGTTTTACTTAAATCGAATATGTGGAATCGATATTACAAAGTCGAACGTGTGTATCCACACTGAGGACAGTAATTCGACTTTGTGAGTCCACACTAACGGGGAAAGCGTCGACATTGGAAGCGGTGCACTGTGGGCAGCTATCCCACTGTTCTCGCAGTCCCTGCTGCCCACTGGAATTCTGGGTCGAGCCCCCAATGCCTTCTGGGGGGAAAAATGTGTCGAGGGTGGTTTTGGGTAACTGTCGTCATCCAACCGTCACTCCCGCCCTCCCTCCCTGAAAGCGCCGGCGGGCAATCAGTTCGCGCACTTTTCTAGTGAGTGACAAGGCAGACGCCACAGCACTGCGAGCATGGAGCCCGCTGCGACCATTGCTGCAGTTATGGCCATTGTCAACACCTCGCACCTTATCATCCACCTTTTCCAGAGGCAGATGCTGAGAAATCAGGCGAGGAGGCTACGGCAGTGCGGTGAGGACATGAAGTCTGAGAGTGGCACAGAACTGTCACAAAGCACGGGACCCCGCGCCGTGGACATCATGGTGGCAATGGGTCATGTTGATGCTGTGGAACAGCGATTCTGGGCCCGGGAAACAAGCACGGACTGGTGGGACCGCATAGTGCTGCAGGTCTGGGATGAATCACAGTGGCTGCGGAACTTTCGCATGCGGAAGGGAACTTTCCTGGAACTTCCTGAAGCGCAAGGACACCCGGATGCGAGCAGCCCTGAGTGTCCAGAAGCGAGTGGCCATAGCCCTCTGGAAGCTTGCAACGCCAGACAGCTACCCGTCAGTCGCGAACCACTTTGGCGTGGGCAAATCTACCGTGGGGGTTGCTGTGATGCAAGTAGCCAACGCAATCGTTGAGGTACTGCTGTCAAAGGTAGTGACCCTGGGAAACGTGGAGGTCATCATAGATGGCTTCGCCGCGATGGGATTCCCAAACTGCGGTGGGGCTATAGATGGAACTCACATCCCTATCCTGGGACCGGACCACCAGGCCAGCCAGTACATTAACCGAAAGGGCTACTTTTCAATGGTGCTGCAAGCACTGGTGGACCATAGGGGACGTTTTACAAACATCAACGTCGGATGGCCGGGCAAGGTTCATGACGCTCGTGTTTTCAGGAACTCTGGTCTGTTTAGACGGCTGCAGGAAGGTATTTACTTCCCGGACCACAAAATAACTGTTGGGGATGTGGAGATGCCTATAGTCATCCTCGGGGACCCAGCCTACCCGCTAATGCCCTGGCTCATGAAGCCCTATACAGGCGCCCTGGACACTGAAAAAGAACTCTTCAACTACCGTCTGAGCAAGTGCAGAATGGTGGTGGAGTGTGCTTTTGGACGTCTCAAGGGGAGATGGAGAAGCTTACTGACTCGCTCTGATCTCAGCGAAACCAATATCCCCATTGTTATTGCAGCTTGCTGTGTGCTCCACAATCTCTGTGAGAGCAAGGGGGAGACCTTTATGGCGGGGTGGGAGGTTGAGGCAAATAGCCTGGCTGCTGATTACGCCCAGCCAGACAGCTGTGCGATTAGAAGAGCCCAGCGGGACGCGCTGTGCATCCGGGAGGCTTTGAAAGCTAGGTTCCACAGTGAGCAGGGTAACCTGTGACTATTAAGTTTGTTTACAGAGAAGCTGAACCTGCCCACATTTCCTTACCCAGTGAATGTTCACTATCCTCTCCAGTCACATACCCCGTTCACCCCCTTCCACACACGTTTAAAAATAAAATCACTGGAAATTTGTTAATGAACACATTTTTCTTTATTACTGTTTTCGTGGTAAAGTGTTGAAACTGGGACGCAGACTGTGGTGGGGAGCAGGTGTAGTGTAGTGATTCAAAGGATGCTTCTAAACTCGAGGAATGACAGGCTCCTGCTCCTAGAGTGGTCTGCACTGGTGGACTGGTTGTTTCAACGGAGCCTGCCACCCCTCCTGTTCGGGACTCTGTGTGTGGGGGCTATGTGACTTTGTGGCGGGGGAGGATGGTTACAGATCCCCTGCTGCGTGGCTCTGTGATCCAGGTTAAGGACCGCTGCATAAGATCTCTAACCGCCCTCCCCCGCCACAAAGTCACATAGCCCCCCCACACACAGAACATGAAAACCACCTCCCAGACTGACCAGGGTGCCTAGTGACTGCAATGTGTGTGTGACCTGCTGCTGAACCTGCCCCCACGTCTGTATCCTGGTAAAGGTGACTGTCCTGTCCAATTACCAACCCCCTTCCCTCCCTTCAAACAGACTCTCCTCTAAAAGAACATGATGGAAACAGTAATTAACAGAAACGTATTTTTTATTAGCAACTACACACTTAGGGGATGAAACTGGGACGGGGGCTTGGGTGAGGCGGGAAGGAAAGGACTTATCAAATTTTGGGGAATGATAGCCTTCTGGTACTTGAGCGGTCTGCAGGGGTGGAGTGAGAGTTTTCACGGACTCTGCCGCCCCTCCTTCTTGGGACTTTGGGTGAGGGGGGTATGGGACTTTGTGGCGGGGGAGGGTGGTTAGAGATAGACTGCAGCGGGGCTCTGTCCTCCTGCCTCCGGTCCTGCAGAACATCCACAAGGCGCCGGAGCGTGCCTGCTGGTCTTCCTGCCGCCACCTCTCCTCCCGTTCAATGTGTGATCGATGGATTTGGGACATGTTCTCCCTCCACTGGGTCTGCTGGGCTGCCTCAGCTCGGGAGCAGCCCATAAGTTCCGAGAACATGTCGTCCCGTGTCCTTTTCTTTCTACGCCTAATCTGCGCTAGCCTCTGGGAGTGTGATGCCAGGGTAGGTCGGGAGACAGTCGCAGCTGTGGGATGGGAAAAAGGGAGTGAATTCCTCGGAAAGATAAATTTTGTTGTGAACAAAGAACATAGTCTTTCTCTGTGAACAAAACCATGCACAGCACCTATCACATGCGCACTCATGACAAGGTCGAATTTTCGGCCTTCGCATTCAGTGCCTGGGGTCTTGCAGTGCAGATCTGACAAGCGGGGCAGGACAGCGGAATTTGGGTAGCAGTCTGACATGGTAAGCCGTAGACTTGTGGCTGCTTAAAACTTTAATAATAGCACTGGCCTCCTTTCACGTTCAAAGCAATGCTCCTAGCGTTGGCCAGTTCCTGCTGCCAGCAATCCGGCAAGCATGAACTCTGCCCCTGTCCCACCCCCTCGCGGCTGTCCCAGGGAAAGATCCCTGTATGCTGCCCCTCTCCCGCCTCCACCGCGTGGCTGTAAACCGCCGGTTACAGTTCTGTAAAGGAACAGGCAAGCAGTCCCAATACTAACATTCCCCTACCTAATTCAAAGCAGGTCACCATGAGCGACATCACTCTGATGAGGATTTCAGAGACCGAGAAAGAACGGATGCTTCGTGAAAGCCTGCAAAGACCAGGGCCGTATGCTGCCATGCTCTGCAAGGCAATGATCCCGGAGTACTTGCTGATAGTCTGGCGCAGAAACGTTTCCTACTACGGAGGACACAAGAAGGCCGCTCTCCCAAGGAACCTCATGCAAAGGCTTTCCAATTACCTCCAGGAGAGCTTCATGGAGATGTCCCATGAGGATTTCAGCTCTATCCCCGGACATATAGACCGAATTTTACTGTAGCTGCACTGGCAAGGACTAAACAGTAGAGCGCCTAGGGCAAACCAATCATGATAAACCGGACATTGTTAGATTTTTTTGCAGTAGTTGCACTGCCAAGGACTGAAACGTTAAGCGCCTAGGGCAAACAAATCATGAAAAACACACTGTTAATATTAATGTTCTGTTCAAAATAAATGTTTACATGTTTAAAACACTTACCGACTGATCCTTCCCCTGATTCTGGGTCCGGGTTAATGCCTGGGGACGGTTGGTAGGGGATCTCTGTGAGGGTGATGAAGAGTTCCTGGCTGTCGGGGAAATCAGCGTTGTAAGCGCTGTCGACTGCCTCGTCCTCATCTCCTTCCTCATCTTCCCCGTCCGCTAACATCTCCGAGGAACCGGTCATCGACAATATCCCATCCTCAGAGTCCACGGTCACTTGTGGGATAGTGGTGGCAGCCGCACCTAGGATGGAATGCAGTGCCTCGTAGAAACGGCATGTCTGGGGCTGGAATCTGGAGCATCCATTTGCCTCTTTGATCTTCTGGTAGCCTTGTCTCAGCTCCTTGATTTTCACGCGGCACTGCGTTGCATCCCGGCTGTATCCTCTCTCTGTCATGGCTTTTGAGATCTTCTCGTAGATCTTTGCATTCCGTCTTTTCGATCGCAGCTCCGAAAGCACGGACTCATTGCCCCACACAGTGATCAGATCCAAGACTTCCCGATCAGTCCATGCTGGGGCCCTCTTTCTATTCTGAGATTGCATGGCCATCTCTGCTGGAGAGCTCTGCATCGTTGCCAGTGCTGCTCAGCTCGCCACGATGTCCAAACAGGAAATGAGATTCAAACTGCCCAGACAGGAAAAGGAATTCAAATTTTCCCGGGGCTTTTCCTGTGTGGCTGGTGAGAGCATCCGAGCTCGGACTGCTGTCCAGAGCGTCAACAGAGTGGTGCACTGTGGGATAGCTCCCGGAGCTATTACTGTCGATTTCCATCCACACCTAGCCTAATTCGACATGGCCATGTCAAATTTAGCGCTACTCCCCTCGTTGGGGAGGAGTACAGAAGTCGAATTTAAGAGACCTCTATGTCGAACTAAATAGCTTTGTTGTGTGGACGGGTGCAGAGTTAATTCGATTTAACGCTGCTAAATTCGACATAACCTCCTAGTGTAGACCAGGCCTTAGACCCAGAGCAGGGGGGTTTCATCGGTACTTACGGCCTTCCACCCCCTCGAGTTACCTGGTAGCTATGCCTAGTGACGCCAACAATTCCCTCCTTTGAGAATACGCAACAAACCTTTGGCAGAGTTTTCTCATACTCTAAAGACAAAATGCGATTAAGCTCCATGCAATTGGGATCATCAATGAGAGCGTATAAAGGAACTTCTGGGGAATGGGAGGTACAAATCTTATGTATGAGCACTTTACAGCAAGCAAGCAAGCAAAAGAAAAAGAACAAAACATATCACAACACCTGTGAGCAAGAGGCGAACAATGCCTCCCCCTTGTCCCCCTAGACCAGGTAACCAACCCCAAAGGGAATCAAAAATAGTGGGTTCTCCTTCCTGGGCCTTCCACTGGTTCAAGGCCTGTTCGGCTGACAAGATGTGCTTGTTAATATCCTGTGAAAACTCTGGGTCATAGGTACAACATTCTTCTCCAATAAGGGCACAGACCCCGCCCCGTGAGGCTAACACATAATCTAGGGCCTGGCGGTTTTGCAGAGCCAGCAGTCGAAGCTGGTACAGCTCAGAGCTTATGCCTTTTTCTATGGCCAGGGTATCATGAGCAAACTGGGTGAGAAATTTAGACAGTCTCCTGTAGAGTTGGGCTAGCCGTCCCACCCCATAAGTAGGGAGGAATATCATCCCAAACCTGTCTCCCTCCCCGATGGGTTCAATGGTAGCTCTCAAGGACCAATAGTACCTAGGGCGACCTGAGGGAGCCTGGGTCAGAACACAGAGGGGAGGAGCGAGATAGCCTTTGTAACAGCTACCATGCCAACCATGAGGAAGCCATTTATAGGCACTATTACCACAGACCCAGAATGCTTCACCATAACTAACCTTTCCATTGTTACCTTGTAGGTCCCGTAGGGTGGCTTATGGGGAAAGGGCAAAGAATGCAGTGCCGGTTTGCCAACCGGTGGCATTCAGTACAGGGATAGTGAGACGTATACCAGGACCAATATAAAATCTACATGTACTACTGCCAGCAAACCAGGTATGATTACTTGTACTGGCTTGCTGAAAACATATGAGACCAGTGGGTGGAGAGCGTAAACGAATGGGCTGGGGCTTAAGAGCGCTACTATAGTGGGAATTCCAAGAGCCATTGTGTAGGCCATAAGGAGCTTCCGCAGTACAGTTGGATCGCAAACTTAAATTGTCAGAGGTGCTGCTGCTGGTAACCATCCACCTTTGACAAAAGTCTGACCAATTTTGGGGAACTACTCTCCAGGGCAATCCAGCCGAATGGTGGGGAGTCTGGGCACATATCCAACAGTGGGAGAGATTGAACTCACGGGCAAAGGCAATTTTCAGGGCCTCATAGGTATTGGTAGCCATATCTGCAGGGATGGCTCCCCATCCTGCATGCAATGTGGGTGAAACAGTAGGTAACAGAAGGATTGCTTCTGTGACAAAAAGGAATGTTGTGAGAGATCCTAAACCTGAACCCATGTTGTAATTACAACAACCCAAATGCCCAGAAGATAAAAATTATTGACACCAAACAAATCAAAAAAATAAAAGGACCAGGACCATAGGTTAGGTCGGCCTTCTGTGAATAGATAGAACCAATGCTCAGGGTTTTCGTGGGGAGTGCGCTGTGGCTGTTCAAAGAGATCACCAGGCATTCCCAGATATCCTTACTGTCTTTTGAATAACAGTTTAAGTCCCAAATCGTCGCTGGCAGTCTTTTCTGCAGGCTGGACAGTCCACTGTTCAGGAGTGGGTACTGCTTTCAGTCGAGAGTGATGAATCCAGTTCTTGTGTCCTTCGACCTTTGCTGCCGTGTGGGAGACCAGCAGGACGGTGTGGGGTCCCTTCCACTTCTCTTGGAGAGGCTCGTCCTTCCAGGTCCGAACGAGAACGGAGTCACCAGGCTGTAAGGAGTGGACAGGGGCATGCAGCAGAAGAGGCTGTGAATCTTTGGTGTATCTGTGAAGAGAAGAAAGAACAGCAGACAGAGAGCACATGTACTGAGACAAGAAACCACACCCCATTTCCCACTCTCCTGTCAGAACCGGTGTACCGTTCAGAGGCCATGCCCTTCCAAACATAATTTCGAAGGGACTAAGCCCTAACCTGCCCTTGGAGAGAGCACGAATGCGGAGTAATACAAGGGGCAAAGCATCAGGCCACCTAAGAAAGGCCTCCTGACAGACCTTTGAGAGGTGTCACTTGAGTGTCTGATTTGTGCGTTCCACTACTCCACTGGCTTGTGGTCGCCATGGTGTGTGGAGCTTCCAGGGGATTTGCAAAGCACTTGATATCTTTTGAACAACTTGAGATGTGAAGTGTGTTCCGTTATCAGATTCCATCCACTGGGGGAGTCCGAAGCGAGGAATGATCTCCTTGACAAACTTAAGAGCCACCGTTTTGGCAGTGTTGTTACGACATGGGAAGGCTTCGAGCCATCCGCTGAATCGATCCACCAAGACGAGGAGGTACCTGTACCCTTGGGTCCGGGGAAACTCAGTAAAGTCTATTTGCCACACCAATCCTGGGCCTGGGGTAGGTTCCAGAGTGGCTGGCAACACTGCTACTCCTGGTCGAGGGTTGTTCTTTTGGCAGATTAAACATTCAGCCTCTACCTGTGATGCTAGGGGTTTAAGTCTAGAGGTTAGAAAATATTTATTCATAAGCTGGGTAAGAGCCTCTCTGCCTGCGTGGGTGGTTTGATGCAGTTTCTGCAACACTGGTCGGATCAGGCCCTTGGGCAGGAGGATTTTTCCCTCTGTGGAATAAAGCCATCCCTCCTTTTCCTGGAGACCGAGCCTGTCAGCCAGGTTTTTGTCATCATGGGAGTACTGAGGAGCTGCAAGCTCACCTACTGATGGGATGAGGGCATGCATTTGGGCATTCTCCTCTGTTGGTGATTTCAGGGTAGCAGCGCGCTTGGCTTCCCTGTCTGCTCTGGCATTGCCCTTGGTTACATCTTGATCTTCCTTTTGATGGGCTCTGCAATGCACCACTGCTATTGCTGAGGGGAGTTGTACTGCTTCTAACAGCTGGAGAATTTGAGACCCATGCTTAACCGGGGAGCCTTGGGCTGTTAGCATCCCTCTTTGCTTCCACAGACCAGCGTGAGCATGCAATACCCCAAAAGCATACTTTGAATCAGTAAAGATATTAACCCGTTCGTCTTTTGCCAGCTCGAGTGCACGAGTCAGGGCCACTAGTTCAGCAAGTTGGGCAGATGTCCCAGCAGGTAAACTCACGGTATCATGAAGGATCACAACAGCATAACCCGCCCTCCTTTGCCCATCTACAACGGCACTACTGCCATCGGTATACCATTCCAAGTCAGCATTTGGGAGTGGTTGATCTTTTAAATCTGGGCGGCTGGAGTATTGGGCATCTATGATTTCCAGACAGTCATGTTCCTGCTTTTCTGTTTCTGGTAGCAGGGTAGCTGGATTAAGGGAGGGACAGGTTTGCAGGGTAACTTCAGGGTTCTCTAACAGTTTTGCCTGGTACCGAGCAACCCGAGCCTGTGTGAGCCAGAGACCACCCTTAGTGTCCAGCAGGGTTTGGACCATATGGGGAATATACACTTGCACAGTTCCTCCCAGTGTCAGTTTTTCAGCTTCCCCAAGCACTAGGGCAGTGGCTGCGACCACCCTCAAGCATGCTGGCGACCCCTTTGCAACTTGATCCAGTTGTTTAGAGAAATATGCCACGGGACGTTTCCAGGTGCCTAATAACTGAGTAAGCACTCCCAGGGCTACCCCTTTTCTTTCATGCACATACAGTTGGAACGGCTTAGAGAGATCCGGCAGGCCCAGGGCTGGGGCTTCCATCAGCTTCCTTTTCAAGATTTTAAATGCCCTGTCCGCTTCTGGGGACCAGTGAAAGGGGTCATGATCCGCTCCCTTAACACATTCATACAGAGGTTTAGCCCACAGTCCAAACTCTGGGATCCATATTCTGCAAAAGTCTGCCATGCCCAAAAATGTCCTGAGCCGTTTATGGTTGCTTGGGATAGGAACTTGGCAGATAGCCTCCTTTCTTTCATTTGAAAGCTGCCTCTCCCCCTGCCTTATGTGAAATCCCAGATACTGTACTTCTGAGAGAGCAATTTGAGCCTTGCTCCGAGCTACCCGGTAACCTCGGAGTCCAACAAAGTTCAGGAGGCTCCCAGTGGCTTTGAGACAAGGGATCAGACCCACAGCAGCAATTAGCAAGTCATCTACATATTGCAGGAGGAGGACTCTGTTCGAATTATTCCACTTCTCCAAGTCTCTGGCCAGAGCCTGGCCGAACAGAGTGGGGGAATTTTTAAATCCCTGGGCCAATACCGTCCAGCAAAGCTGCTTTTTAACCCTTCTGTTGTCCTCCCACTCGAAGGAGAATATCTCCTGAGATTGGGTGTCAACTGGAATCGTGAAAAAAGCATCTTTTAAATCTAGGACCGAGAAATGGGTATACTGCCCCCCTATAGAGGCCAACAGTGTATACGGATTTGGAACCAGGGGGTGCAGAGTCTTAACCCGCTCATTGACTGCCCTGAGGTCCTGTACCAGCCGATACATACCATTGGGCTTTTGTACGGGCAGAATGGGGGTGTTCCAAGCTGACTGGCATTCTCGTAGTACACCGTACTCTAGGAACCGATCTATAGTCTCTTGCAGTCCCTCTCTGGCTTTCCTCTTAATTGGATACTGTTTGATTCGCACTGGGCTTTTTCCTGGGAGGAGCTGAATATGAACAGGGGTTTGATGGGTTGCCTTCCCTGGGATCCCTGATGCCCAGACAAGGGGATACACCTGGTCCTCCCACTGGTTCCACTCTGGGGCTTGCATGGCTGAGGGTTCAACTGCAAGGGTCATTATCCAAGCATTCTCAGAGGGTAAGGTGAGAGTTATATCATCTTGAGTGAAATGCAGGGTGGCACCTAAGCGACAAAGCAGGTCCCGTCCTAGTAGGGGTGTTGGACAATCAGGGAGGTAAACCAGCTTGTGAGATACAGTTTTGTTTCCCAAAGCACATTCCGCTGGGGCATACACTGGGCACTTAGTTCCTTTCCCTGTGGCACCCACCACTGTGAGGGAGTCTGCTACTGGCAGCTGAAGGGGTTGATTTACAGCGGTCCGTGCTGCTCCAGAGTCAACTAAAAAGTCTATTTCTGAATTTCCCACCCTCATTTTTACTCGGGGTTCCAGGGGCAGGATGGTCCGTCTCCCCTGACACCCCTAGTCTTGATCCTCCGCTGCCATCATAGGGGTACCTTCCCTTTCAGGGCACTCATTTTTCCAATGTCCCTCCTTTCGGCATATGGCACACTGGTTGTGACCCAGGCACCTTTCCTGGGAACTGGGGTGCCCACGTCCACGACCTCTCATTCCCTGGCCCCTTTCACCTTTCTGTGATCTTCCTTTGCCGCCGGCCTGCACCGCTGCTACCATCATTTTCACTTGCCTTTTTTCCTTCTCTCCCTCTCTAAGGGTATAAGCCCTATTTGCAGTCTCCAAAATCTGAGCCATAGACATTCCCATTAAATCCTCCTTTTTCTGCAGTTTCCTTTTAATATCAGGGGCCGCATGGCTGGTAAAGATACCCTTTATAATTGCCTCAGTGGCCTGATCGTCTGGGTCTGCGCAAGTACTCTGCCGGATGTTGTCCCGAATGCGCTGTAGGAAAGCCACCAGATTCTCTTTTGATTCCTGGATTAGCTCATAAGGCTTTGCCCAATTGTTATGTTGGACAGCTGAGTGCCGGAGGCCATACATAAGCAGTTCCTTATAGGAGTTAAGCATCCTCAAATCCCCCTCCTCATTCGGATTCCACCGGGGGTCCGCTGTAGGGACAGCGACCTCAGGCAGGGGCTTGCCTTCTCTATCCTCATTATGCCTTCTCTGTGCCTCCTCCTTGGCCTTAGCTATAACCTGATTCCGCTCCACCTCAGACAACAAGGTTCTCATAAGCATATTGCAATCATCCCAGTCAGGCTTATGGCTTGCTAGACAGCCTTCAAAGATTGAAATAAACTTGCTTGGATTTGTGGAGAATTCCCCTGCTTCTGCCTTAAAGGCAGCTAGGTGCACTGGGTTAAAAGGAACATGAGAATACACTGGCACAATCTGGGCTGCACGATCCTGTGTTCCTGGACGGGCTACCACATTCTCAGTAATCAACGGATATAATCCCACCGAGGGGGTACTCTCTGGAGCCTGTGGGGGTGCTGGAGCTGAAGGGGATACCGATTCTGCCATTACAACTGTGGGAGGGTTCTGGGGTTTAACAGCAGTTACTACCGAGCTTGTCGGAGTCAAATGGCACTTGTACAAAATATCAGGCCTATTTCTTAACATCATAAATGTATACGCATAGAGATGTTCATTCCATTTACCTGTTCGCTGACAAAACAAAAGTAACTGGAGGACTGTGTTGTAATTAAGTGATCCTTCTGGTGGCCACCTTTCCTGGCACTCTAGCTGATATTGAGGCCAGTCAACTGTACAGAACCTTTTCAATTTACTTCTAAGCATCGAATCTGACCCAAACACGTCCCAATTTGCTAGAATGCATTCTAAGGGCGTACACTGTGCCCCACTGGCTGTACTCTGTCCCTGCCCCATACTCTAGCAGGCAAAAAGTCCCCACTGGACTGTTCCTACCTTATCCAAGAGTCCGGTTCCTCACCGTCACCCACAACTGCTTCTCCACTATCTGTGCGTTGCACCGTTGTGCCCTCCGGGGTCAATCACACCACGTCTCCGCTGAGGCCCCCGATGAAGTCACCGGTGCGCGCTGGGCATCGGTCGTCGCCGTAATCCGTCGGCCGCCAGGAGAGATCCGGGCAAGGCTAAATTTCAGCCTCGAGCCCCACGTTGGGCGCCAAAACTGTTGCCGGCCCAGAGGGCCCCGAGGGGGCAACAGGGTTCGTTGCCCGGTGTGCATAGCACCAATAGACACACCAGGGTGGAGAAGCAAACCAAATTTATTCAAGAGCTCTGAATAGGCACTAGGAGACCAGCATGTCTCAAATCAAGCGCAGCAAATACAAGCAAGTTTCCTATTTTATATTCCAAGCTGTTTGTGTGCAAGCCTTTGTTCTGTTCCCCCCTTACCCCTCCCTTCCCGACAGCAGTTACAGCAGGCAGTACATTGTGGCGTGTTAGAAAAGTTCTCGTCCACATGTTTATCTTTTGGCCTTGCAAGCTAAGACGTAGTCTTCTCCCTCCTCCTTTCTCCCTTCTTATCACTACTGCTTCTGCTAGTGTGAGCAAAACTGCAGCTGTCTGCTAAAAAAAGCTGACCGTTACATATTCTGCTTCAGCATTTAGGCTGTTAGCATGGAGGCTGGTTAATGTTCACAAGATGGAGTTACTGTGGCTCACTTAGAGCCAGAGCAGGGGGGTTTCATCGGCACTTATGGCCTTCCACCCCCTCGAGTTACCTGGTAGCTATGCCTAGTGACGCCAACAACCTTTTATTTTTCCTAGTTAATAAACCTTTAGTTAGTTTATTACAGGATTGGCTATAAGTGTTGTCTTTGGTTTGAAATCCGAATACAACTCCCCTGAAATAAGTGACTGGTCCTTCAGGACTGGGAGTAACCTGAATACTGTTGTGCGTTTTGGTGTAAGGGACCATCTATCACTAAGTCCAGCTTGCCTGAATGGCAAGATAGACTCAAATGCCCAAGGGGACTGTCTGACACCATGGTGAGACTGTTATAGTGCTTTAAGAGTCCACACTTGTTACTGGGTTGGTGAAGTATGATTATAGATCATACAATCGGTTTGGGGTTTCTGTCCTGCTTTTTGACAGTCTGCCCTGAGGTTGGCACTCTCAATCATGAACCACTCCAGACAGCGTGACGTGGCCACCCAATTAACAAAGTCATATTTGGAAAGAAACGCTTTCTGGTTCACGATGTGCATCTGCAGGGAAGAAATATAAATCTTTTCCCGCATAAAGTCCAACCTCTTGGACGCTTTGTCCTTAGGAGTGGACATATACCTGCCTTGCTGCATTTGCTGCGGTTACCAGCCGAGAGTTAGGGGACAAGTGGGTGCAGAAACCCTCAAAACCCTGAACGAAGTGCCCCTATTCTAAATGCTTTACCATAAGAGACAATGAAGCTGGAGTATTCCAGAGGTCCTTTGCAGGCTCCAAGAGAGGCTCATTTATTGGGAGGGTTCTTCTCCCCAGAGCTGATGATTGGAGAATATCTAGCAGTTTGTGTGTATTCTCCTGCAGGAATTCTGCCTGGATGCTCAAGGTAGTGGCCATACATCTTAGGAAGTCCTGATACTCTTTAAAGTCCTCAGGCATGGAGAAGAAGATTCCAGCACAGTAGAGTCATCCAGAGAGGACCAAGAGGTGGTTTGGTTGGCTGTGCCAACAATAGTCCTGTTCTTGCACCACAGGATCTGCTCAGAATAACCCCAGCAGTCGAGAGGGACCAGACGCAGCAGTCACTACCAGATGGGGTGGTTTGGGAGCAGGAGCCACCATCAGGACTTTCCTCCTGGAGCAGGTCAAAGAGTGTGACCCCGGGGACTGAAGAGTGTCTCAAGGAGGCCACTGGGCACCAGGGTAAAAGACACTGGTGGCCAGCATGCCCTGGCCAAGAGTCCCCATCCCGACTGCAGGACAGACGGTGATCTCGGTACCGATGGTGATCCGAGAAAGATCTCAAGGGCCTATTGGGTGACGATGAAAGGGAGATTACTCTGAACTGGATATTCAGGAGTCCCTGGGGTTCTCTGGTGATAACAGGGGAACCAGCCCCAATGGGGCAAAGAGTCAGAGTTGTCTGAAGCCCAACATGCGGGCACCATTGGTCCCAAAGAGGAATGGGGGATCAGCACAGGCAATAGCAAATGTGATACACTCTTATCCAGTACCAGGAGAGGCACTATTATCAAGGCTAAGGGTACCAAAAGCTATGAAGGGATCTGCCACACCATGCCATCACAAATTAATTTTTCTAGTAAGATTTTGAGACATAATATTGAAAGATTTATTAAAATCCATTGTCCATCTTTTTAAACAAAATTCTCCAGGGGACAGAATGCCGCTTAAAAAACAGTGGCACAATATGTGTCCAAATATATTACATCTACTGCCCTCCTGCCATCCACAATTTTTTTAATTCTATCAAATGTAGGAATTGCCAACAGGAATTCAAAAAGGTACACCCTTCCTGCTCCCTAACATACACGTGGCACCTCCCTCCCTGCTGCACTGACCCAGCATCGTAGGTGGCTGCATAGCTACTACTGACACTCACTTCGGGGTGCTCCATGCTGACCACTGGGATGTTCAAGGCTCGCAGATGCTCCTCCAGTGCCTCCCAAAGCCCACAAGACGACAGTGGCTGTTGCTGCTGGACGGCCATGGCTGACAGCTCAGTCTCAGACTTGTCAGCTGACTAGCCGGTGCTGGGAGGTGCCCTCTGCAGAGGACACACGAGCCGGGGGTTCCGCAGCAGCCGGCATCACACAAATCACAACTGCAAAGACAGGCGGGTTTACAGGAGAGAAGCCAGGCAAAGGAATGCAAAGCAATTTGTGGGTGGGGTGGGTGCTGCAAGACCACACTGTTTTTTAAAATCAAAATATTTTGTAAATAATATTTGCAGCACCCACCCCACCCACAAATTGCTTTGCATTCCTTTGCCTGGCTTTTACCCGAATTAAAAGAAGAAGGAATACTGACATCCTTTTTTTAATATAATCAAGGATCTCTATGTTTTTGACACACTGAGCCTAAATACCATGCTGCAGCTCCTTCATTTCTGGGAATTTAGCCTTTGTCTCCCTTGGGGTGTGATGCAGGGTTATTACCACTAGGCCACTTGAGAGAACTGATTTTACATGTTAAAAAGTCTCAATTTTTATATCTTTTATGATAAGTAACTTGTGCAGGGCTTTTCTTATAAGCAGGTTAGAACCAAATCTGTGTGACATATTTCCCTTTGTGTCTTACCATTTCAGAATGATTTGTCAGTCTGGATTAAGTATTTACAAGCTATTTTGGAATTCTGTGATATGTTCTTTATCAGTATGTAGGCTGTATTTGCTTATATAAAAGGCTTGTGAACAATTTACGAGCAGGAAGCTAGCTGCAAATGGAATAAATTTGCATTAATTCTAATAAAAATGGACACTTCAGACATTAAGTCAATAGTAACCCTGGGTTCATTCTGATTTGGGAGTAGCTGTTTTGAAAAAAAAAAAATTGATTTGAATAAATGTGTTAACATACTGTATGAAATATGTCACATTTTAACTGTAAGGTAAGAGTTGTTGCCATTAATGGACAAAACATTTTATTCCACATAATAAATCTTCCTTTAAGAAGAATTAAAAAGAGACATAACACTAATCCCACTAACCATTAAACATGTCTGTATGTGCATTCATATAGGTGTGGGGGGATGTCTTAATTAGGTTGTAGTTATATAATCTGACACATTACTTCAGAATTTTGCTCTGTAACTAAACTTTAAACAAATACTTAATGAAACTCAGTTTTGGTATTTATTTTTTTTCACAAAAATCAATTTGAGATTATATATGTTAATACAATTCAAACACTAGATTGGCAATTGTGATGATTATGTCTTACGGTAGCACTCAGAGGCCGTAATGAGGATTGGACCACTATTATGCTGGTTTCTGTAAAAACATATAGTAAAAGACAAACCCCTGTTCAAGGAGTTTATAATCTACATAGAGCCAAAGTATAACAGATGGGTGCAGCACACATAGAAAGGACTAGAGAAAAGGCAGAAGATGAGGATAACAGTAATAACAGCACCAATGGAAACTTTTTTCACTTAACTATTTAGGTCAAGATTTTAAAATTTAAGTGCCTAATATTAGGCTCCTAAAACCATATATAGATGTCTAAATAAGTGGCCTGCTATTTAAAAGTGTTGAGTACTGAGAAGTTCCAGCAAAGAAGCCCCTTTGTGAACCTCTAGATATGTGGCTTGCATCATGATGTCCCTTTAACAATAAATTGGAAAGGCTTTAAAATGGCTTGTAGGATATTATGCTAACTGATGCTCCAAACATCTTTAAACTAATAGAATAAAAGAGGCAAATCCCAGAAGTGGTTAACATCAGCATGAACTGTCTTTTCTTATTTAAACACAGAGACAAGCATGAAAAGAAAAACAGTTTTACCTGTTCAGGATGTGCTCGGTAATGCAAACAGTTTTGTTAGTAAAACTGGATGCACAGATGTAATTAGCAGATTTGACCAGAAGAATGTAGGAGATCTGGGTTGGTTTAAATGTTTAGGCCACATCAGAGAAGCCAGGACATCATTTACAAGATACACATGAGGATGGGTGGGTCACTAGGCACTGCTGTAGGTGGGGAAGCTAATAAGGATGGGATTGTGCCACCCACTCAGAGAGAGCAAGATTGGGGGGCAGGAGGGAGATGTTGGAAGCCTATTCCTGCTACCTGTAAAGCAGTTCCCTACTTCACTTGGAGACATCAAAGCTTCCTTGTTTGAGACTTGTAGCACTCCTCCTGCCCACTTTCAAATACCATGGCCCATGCCAGCACTAAGAGCAGCTGGCCCTTACCTGTGCCCCACACCTCCATTACTCATCCACCTCCCTCCTATCCTAATTTAGGTGGTAAAGAACCAAGGAGCTCTCCTTGGGATCTTCCTCTGTAAGACAGACTTTTCCCCCTCTCTACTAGAAGGTGGAGCCTTCTTTGGAAATGAAATAATTTGTTTAAGAAAAAATATATATAGTGTTATTAAGAAAAAGATTTTGCCTCAGTTTCCTGATTACAACACTTAGGCAAAAATAGGGTAATGCAGTACCTTGGCATGTATTAATTTTTTTTAAAGACAGACTACTTTTCTTGAGCAGACACCACATTTGAAAGAACTATGCAGATTCATAATATATAAATAGCTGTTACCAAAAGCATAAAGACTGCTGCGCTCCTTCTATCGCAGCACACAGCTAGTAATTACAGACTACTTTCTAGCTAAAGCAGGGATGTTGTGCAATGTCCTGCAAAATGGACTCACAAATGCAGCAAAGGTAGTGTCATTGTGCACTGTATTCTGCCTAAAATCAGTTCAATGCACAGCCCTTCATGCATTCTTTTTCTCAAATAGCAGGGAGCTTAATGCTTAAGCACCATTGTTTGGTCAGAGAGGACATGTATGTAAAAGCATAAAAATGAGACTACACACATTTTCCCTATGGCCACACCCTTTTACAATTCTTTGCTGTGACAGTTGTGGGAAAACTCTGGAGCAATCTCTCTTGAGTCTTCGTGGAGGATACAGAAATAGGCCAGCCAACTTTTGTTGTATGCAGCTTCCCCTAGGTTTCCTATCACGAATGTGTGAGCAATGCCAGATAGAATTAGACAAAACTCAATGAAAGCTTAATTTAAAAAATATTATTTTACATATATTCTTGATTGAATATGAATTTGTATACAATTAACAAAATCAGATTTTTAAAAAGAAACCTAATTATATGACCAATTACCACAACTGTGTATATACTGTAAATGGATAGTTAGACATTTATATGTCCAACATTTATAGGTGCAGCTACTGTAATTTCACATGCTAATGTGGGCACACAATTGTACACACAGTTCTATTCATGCAAGTGGGCTTCGACACACTAAAAATGTGGTCACTAGCTAATGAAGAATTAAGAGAAATTCAAAGCAAAGAATAATTAGAACAAGTAAAATAGCATGCAATTAGACTGTGTACCTGCCTAATAATAATAAGAAATATATAAATGTATTACTAAAGATGCAACCAATAATAATTAAAACTTTTGATGAAAGAGCAAAACAAAGAATTAACTAGCATGTAATTCAAGGGAAAGTGTTTATAAATGTCAATCCATTATACAGACTTACAACATCTGAAATAATTCACCAGCTTTTCTCACTTTGTTCTAGAATAGGGAAACTATAATAAAGCCTTAATTTGAAACACTATGTATCTGTGGTTACAAGACATGGACAAAATATGATCCAATGCTAATTAGAAGAACATTATGACAGTACATGGAACAGTTTCCAGAAATCATCAAAAGGAAGTTTAGTCAAAAAGCAGATTTGTAGGAAACTCTAGTGACTGATATTTTAATTTTAAAAGTCCTTCAAAAAGAACATTATTCTGGTCAATCCAAAATTCACTGAATTAATTATATCACAGACACCATCTCCACATCCTGTGCATCTAACATGGCAGTCAAGTGATCTGATTTGGTATCCTGCAGTTGTAACATACATTGTAATTGTACATGTCCCTTTCTATTATAGGAACACAACTTGAGTGTCACTTTCATGTATCTTCTTGTAATACTTTGCATTTATAGAGTGCCTTTTTATAAGGTTTTGTCCACAAGTGCTTAAGTGTCACAACAATTATGTGAGATAGGTAAGTATTATTATTTCCCCATTTTACAGATGGAGAAACTAGGGATGTAAAAGTTTAACTGGTTAACCGATAAGCATCAGTCTTATTAGTTTTGGTTAATGATTAAACTCTGCTGCCGCCCCCACCCAGGGTCCCAGCTGCCGGACCGCGCCAAGGGTCCCGGCTACCAGTCCTGCGCCCTGGCTCCTGGCTGCCAGCCCGGGGTCCTGGCTGCTGGCCTGCACCCAGGGATCCACTGCCGGCCCAGGTGCAGGGCAGGCAGCAGAGTCCTGGGTGCGAGGCTAGCAGCCAGGACCCCGGGTGCTGGGCCAGCAGCAGGGATCCCGGTGCTGGCAGCAGCTGGGATGTTGGGCATGGGCGGAAGTGGCAATCCCGGCGTGGGTGGCAGCCGGGATGCTGGGAACAGGTGGCAATGGAGTCCCGTGTAACACGTGAGGGTGCTGCAGCACCCCCCGCAGCCCTAGTTCACTGCCTTAATGGTTAACTGTTTAACCAATAGAATTTTAATAGGTTACATGGTTACTATTTTTAAACCCTATTTACATCCCTAGGAGAAACTGGGGCACAAAGAAGTTAAATACTTGATGCACAGCAGTTCCAGTATTACAAACTATTTTCAACTGGACTAAGAGGGGCAGACTCTCAGATGGCATAAATTGTCATAGCTCTATTGACTTCAATTCAGTGCTTAATTTGTAATAAAAGAGGTGCGGGGGCTCAAGCAATTATTTTACATTCATAACTGATGCAGCAAGCCTAGAGGTGCCAGGGTAAGCCCTGGCATAAATTAAACACTACTTCAATTAAACCATTGACTTCAATGGCGCTATGACAATTTAAGCCATCTGAGGATCTACCTGAGTGTAGAGAATTATGATCTGACTTATTTTAAATTCCCTTTGAGAGTCTTCATAGACACATGTGCCAAAAAGGGTATTATGCATTATAAATGTTCAAAAGGCACCTAGGAAATTCATCAGCAGATGGTGACTGCTAACATGTGAATGTGTTTCTAGTCATTACATAATGCAATGAAGGATGGCTGTACCATGTAATCAAAACAGGCAGTTGCTTAGAGCACAAAGGTATTAGGGACAGCAAAATATGTAGTACAGCTATTTTACTTTCCACATCACACCTACAATTGCAAATTGCAATAACCTGCTGCAGGTCACTGAGTTATTCTCCCAAGAACACCCCAAGGCTAAAGGATGCATTACATTATGTCATTTGGGATTATCTGTGGGTTTTTAGTCAGTATTAATGGAAAGCAAGATTAAGGATTTTTCAAAGGCTATTAAAAGGTGGTAGCTTCCTCCTACAATTTCTTCTAATCTATTATACTGATGTCATGTGTGTGCCAAATTTAGAAAGCATTTGATTTTAAAAAATCTGTCCAACCATTTTAAGGCTTTGGTTTATGGCTTAAGTATTTTGGCTTAAAAATATACTAAAACCAAAAATAGAATAAACTATTTCCTGGTATGCAAGAGAGACCAACATTTAAGTACTTAAATTACAGACATGAAGTTAAGGCTGCTGAGAAATTAAGCAACTTGTACTTTTGACAAATATCCTGATACTTATGCATTTTAAGCAAAAAGCTCTCTACAAGTATATCATATGTAGTTTAGGACTGATTTGGATCTCTTCTTGAAAAAAGGAAGGTGGCTGTGTTGAAATTTCCTATCCCTCTTCAAATGGAAGAGACTGCACTTATGTGGCAGATAACTGAGGAGCGTATTGAAATGATCTTCCCTTTGAGACAACTGATCCATCAGTATTGGCTCAATTTTGGCAGTATGGACATATTATTAGAATGGAAGACCAACAAATTCCCAAGTGTATTTACCAAGAAATGCTGCTACATGGATAGTGATCACCAGGGCCGCCGAGAGCAGGTTCGGGCCCCGGTGAAAAAAAATTTTCGGGCCCCCCAGCAAGGGCGGACTGGCTAAACAGGGCTGACGAGAGGGAGGGGAAGCAGGGCCCCGGCCCCCTTCCGGACCGCCGGGCCCCGGTAATTTGTACCGGCTTTCCCCCCACTCCCCCGGTCGGCCTTGGTGATCACATGGACACCAAAAGCTTCTGTGGCAGGGGGGGATCTTCATTGGAAGCAAGATTTGGTACTTTGTGTATTCCCCAGGGATCAGAATGGTTATACATCCATAGGCGTGCGCACAGGGTGTGCCGGATGTGCCCAGGCACATCCTAATGCCCGCGGGCCGGCCCCCGCCCCTCAGGGCTTTGGATTTGGCTCGCAGGATTTGCCCCCCATGGTACGGCAGGCCCCGTGCCACTCTCAGAAGCGGCTGGCACGGCACCACGTCCCTGGGGCCCTTGCGGGGGGGGGGGGGGGGGGGCAGAGGGCTCTGTGTGTTGCTACAGGCACCGCCCCCCGCAGCTCCCATTGGCCGGGAAGGGGGAACAGTGGCCAATGGGAGCTTCAGGGGAGGTACTTGGAGGTGCAGCAATGGCAGTGCACAGAGCCCTGTGGCCCTCTTCTCCCCCAAGGGCTGCACAGGGACGTGGTAAGCAGCATGGCATGGGGCCAGGGCAGGCAGGGAGCGCACTGCTGCAGGTAAACAGCGCCGGGCCGGAGCCCAAACCCCTCCTGCACCCCGCCCCCCAACTCCCTGCCCTGAGCCCCCTGCCTGCACCTCACGCCCTTCCTGCACCCCAACCCCCTGCCCTGAGCCCCCTGCTGCACCCTGCACTCCAACTCCCTGCCCTGAGCCCCCTGTTGAACCTTGCACTCCTCCTGTACCCCAACCCCCTGCCCTAAGCCCCCTGCCTGCACCCAGTATCCCTCCTGCACCCCAACCCCCTTTCCTGAGCCCCCTGCTACACCCTGCACCCCTCCTGCACCCCAACTCCCTGCCCTGAGCCCCCTCCTGCACTCCACATCCCTCTTGCACCCCAACCCCCTTCCCTGAGCCTCCTGCTGCACCCTAACTCCCTGCCCTGAGCCCCCTGCTGCCCCCTGCACCCCAACTCCCTGCCCTGAGCCCCCTCATACACTCCGCACCCCTCCTCTGCCCCAATCCCTTGCCCCGAGCCCCTTCCTGCACACCGCACTCCCTCCCACACTCCGCACTCCCTCCCACACCCCAACCTTTATGATGTTCGCCTTTAAAAAAATAAATAAATAAAATTCCCTGGGTGCACATCCTAATGAAATGTGCTGTGCATGCCTATGTATACATCACTGCTGATACTTGCAGAGCTGCCAGCCCTAAGTGTTAAAATTAATGAGTCAGATCCCTGACATGAGATTTCCTTAAAAATACTGAGATTTAAAAATAAGTGCAGGGTTCTTTGTATTTGACTTCCGGTTTTATCGCTTCTCTTAGGGTCTCTCTGCGAGCAGGAGTCCAGATATTTACTGATTGTAAAAGCCCAGCGGAGAGTCTCACCAGTCGCTGGGCTCCAGGAACTAAGAACAATACCAAACCCCAGGAGACTCTCAATAAAACAACCAGTGCTAGCACCAGAGCGGTTAGCTCAGGCCCTGCGTGCAGGGCCGGCTCCAGGCACCAGCTTGTCAAGCAGGTGCTTGGGGCGGCCGCTCCTGAGAGGGGCCGCACGTCCAGGTATTCGGCGGCAATTCGGCGGACGGTCCCTCACTCCGCCTGGAAGTGAAGGACCTCCGGCCGAATTGCCATCGCGATCGCCGCGTTTTTGTTTTTGTTTTTTTTTTGTTTTGGCTGCTTCGGGGGGCCAAAACCCTGGAGCCGGCCCTGCCTGCGGGGTGCCCGGCCTGCCGCGGTATTTCCACTGACAGCTCAGCCACGCTAGTCCCCTTTGTTACACATACCAGCCCCGCCTCCCTCCAGCCCCCACTTCCAGTGCTCCGGGCGCGAACCCGACGGCCTGCAGCCTGGGCCCCGCCCTGCACGAGTCCCAGAACCCCGCCCGCTCCGCTGTCAACGCCCTCTTCCCGGTTGCGTCCTCTGCCCCGCCTCTCAATGGGTCACGTGTCCTAGCGCGCTCCGCTGCGTTTCAGGCTCGTTTGCGGTTTGTGGCAGGTAAAGCGGCGCTGACAGGCCGAGTTTACCTGGGGCGCGCGGTGTTTGGGGGGCGCGGAGCCGGCCGTAGGGCTGGGCCCCTCTGGGGGTACGGCCCCCTGGGGCTGACCAGTTCCCCTCTCGCACCCGTCCCTCCCAGACAGCCCCGGCGCCGCTCGTTCTCAGTGACTGCGGCACTAGGGTGTTGAGAAAGGCCTCGGTGTGCGCGCCCCGCCTGATTCCCCCCCCCCAGCTCCCCGGCTGCTGTCCCCCACCCCACCAATCTCCTGTGCCTGCTGCCTGGCACCTCTTCGAGTGTCTGGGCAAGGCGGGGCCGGTGGCACTAAGGTGCCCCCCTGCGGGGCCTGGGGTAGGCCAAGGCTGAGGGCCCCTTGAGGAACACGCCCTGCTCGGGGATTGCTCCCTGTTCAACCGAAAGAGCCTGACTCTGAGCAGCGCCGCTGGCTGAGCGGAGCCGATGTCGCTCGAGGAGACCCCACTTCTCAGCCGGCTCCCTAGCCGTCTCGAGCTCTGGCTGAAAGCCGTCAGCTTGAATGCTAGGTGGGAACTAAGCGGCAGCCAACGTGGCTGGCGGAGCACAGGTCTGACGTGCTGAGGGCAAGAAGCACCACCTCACAAGTGGGCTGCCACATTCAGTACTAGCCTTCGTTTCCCTTCCTGTTTCTGCAATCACTGATAGGCTCGGGGGGAGTGTGCCTTGTGGTGGCCTAGTTTCAGGGTGACACAGATGTGATAAGAATAACAAGACTGGCATTCAGAAAATCAGTTTGTGGTCTGATGATAGGCTCAAGATGAAAAAGTACTCTTGGCTACAGCTGTTATCTGGGCATCTAGAACCAGCCTGTGATATAATAAACTCCCAGATTGAGGACCTGTGTTACAAAAGACAACTGCACTCAGTCATCAATGGTGCCAGTGTAATGTTCACATGCTTTCATCCAGACTGCGTAGATACTACAGTGTTATGGGCCATATAAGTACTTATGGTCTGTGTTAGGCAGGATATCAGATTAGATTACTATAATGGTCCCTGCCAGCTTTAAAATCTATGAACCTAGCTATAGATACCACTGTTTCTGTCATTGAGTTTTAGTGAAGTTAGCCCCTCTTCCAAACCATAGTGTCATGGATGTGAGCGGCTGCTGTAGAAATGGGTATTGTCATCATAACAAAGACACTACGCCCATGTCCCCTCTTACTAACATAATAGGCGGGATGATGATGTAGAACCCCATGTAAGGGCACCTTTGGGGTTGAAAGATAAAGGTGAGCCATTCTAAAAGCTACAAGTTTGTCAACAGTTGCACATGATAAAGAATTACAAAGGCAGACTATGTAAAATTAGAATGGATGTTTAACCCTCATCTATCGGCAGGGGGAGATGATTGACCAATGCAGCCAGTGCAGTTTCTGTCCAAAACTCAGACACGAAACTTAATTGCCAAGGGAAAAGAAAATCACAGGTTTCTTCATATCTATGTGTCATTAGTTTTCAATAGATGTGCCATATATCAACGGGGCTGAGGCACATGACTTATGAGGAGAGGCTGAGGGAACTGGGATTGTTTAGTCTCCAGAAGAGAAGAGTGAGGGGGGATTTGATAGCAGCCTTCAGCTACCTGAAGGGGGGTTCCAAAGAGGATGAAGCTTGGTTGTTCTCAATGGTGGCAGATGACAAAACAAGGAGCAATGGTCTCAAGTTGCAAGTGGGGGCAGTCTAGGTTGGATATTAGGAAACACTATTTCACTAGGAGGGTGGTGAAGTACTGGAATGGGTTACCTAGGGAGATGGTGGAATCTCCATCCTTAGAAGTTTTTAAGGTCAGGCTTGACAAAGCCCTGGCTTGGATGATTTAGTTGGTGTTGGTCCTGCTTTGAGCATGGGGGCGGACTAGATGACCTCCTGAGGTCTCTTCCAACACTAATCTATGATTTTATGATTTGTTCAATAGGAAAAATATTTTGCTGAACAATCACACAGATTAGAATTAAGATTTTTGTTATATTTGGCAGGGTGGATTTGATTTAAATCAGTAGTCAGGAAGGCTTGATTTAATCATGGATTTCTACATAAAAGTACATTCTTGTTGGTTGTAATGACCTTAATACATATTCTTCACAACTCAGAGATAGATATAGGTTTCATTTTTAGAAGGTTCACACTATACATTTTTTAAGTGATTTATTTTGAAAACTTTTCAGATTAGTTTTACAGCTATATCAGAAAATGAATGATTGGTTATTTCATTTACCAAAAGGTAATTGAAGCAGATATTTATGAAGTCATTGGGAGGTGAACTATCTCCAATTCAACAGGTTAATCATTAATATTTGGAGGATTTTCTTGCCATGTTGCATTAGGAGGAGAACATCACCAGACAGACATTTAAATTGTTTTATTTAACTAAAACAGCAACATTATATATTCTGGATTTTTTTTCTTCAACAGCAAACATAATATTTTAACAAAACAAGCATATTATTTTTTGAATTTAGTTAGACATTCAAGTTTTCTAGAACATAAGAACACAAGAATGGCCGTACTGGGTTAGACCAAAGGTCCATGCAGCCCAGTATCCTGTCTACCAACAGTGGCCAATGCCAGGTGCCCCAGAGAGAGTGAACCTAACAGGTAATGATCAAGTGAACTCTCTCCTGCCATCCATCACCGCCGTCTGACAAACAGAGGCTAGGGACACCATTCCTTACCCATCCTGGCTAATAGCCATTAATGGACTTAACCTCCATGAATTTATCCAGTTCTCTTTTAAACCCTGTTATAGTCCTAGCCTTCACAACCTCCTCAGGCAAGGAATTCCACAGGTTGACTGTGCACTATGTGAAGAAGAACCTCCTTTTATTTGTTTCAAACCTGCTGCCTATTAATTTCATTTGGTGGCCCCTCGTTCTTATGGAAACAAGTAAATAACTTTTCCTTATTCACTTTCTCCACATCATTCATGATTTTATATACCTCTATCATATCCCCCCTTAGTCTCCTCTTTTCGAAGCTGAAAAGTCCTAGCCTCTTTAATCTCTCCTCGTATGGGACCCATTCCAAACCCCTAATCATTTTAGTTGCCCTTCTCTGAACCTTTTCTAATGCCAGTATATCTTTTTTGAGATGAGGAGACCACATCTGTACGCAGTATTCTAAAATCAGGTTTGTTTTTGTTAAAATTGTTTTTAACTAAAATAGTTATATGAAATATTTTTTTAAAAAAACAAAAATTAAATTGACTATGTCAGCCAGGTCAACACGAGAAACTTAAAATATTGGGTCCTGTGGCACTTTAAAGACTAACAGATGTATTGAAGCATAAGCTTTCCTGGGTGAATACCCACTTCATCAGACGCATGTAATGGAAATTTCCAGAGGCAGGTATAAATATGCAGGCAAGAATCAGTCTGGAGATAACGAGGTTAGTTCAATCAGGGAGGATGAGGCCCTCTTCTAGCAATTGAGGTGTGAACACCAAGGGAGGAGTTTGGCCGATGTAAAACTGGACAGTCCCTACGTAAAAGGATAAATGGACACAAGTCAGATATTAGGAATGGCAATATACAAAAACCTGTAGGAGAACACTTCAACCTCCCTGGCCACACAATAGCAGATGTAAAAGTAGCCATCTTACAGCAAAAAAACTTCAGGACCAGACTTCAAAGAGAAACTGCTGAGCTTCAGTTTATTTGCAAATTTGACACCATCAGATCAGGATTAAACAAAGACTGTGAATGGCTAGCCAACTACAAAAGCAGTTTCTCCTCCCTTGCTGTTCACACCTCAACTGCTAGAAGAGGGCCTCATCCTCCCTGATTGAACTAACCTCGTTATCTCCAGACTGATTCTTGCCTGCATATTTATTCCTGCCTCTGGAAATTTCCATTACATGCGTCTGACGAAGTGGGTATTCACCCACGAAAGCTTATGCTCCAATACATCTGTTCGTCTTTAAGGCGCCACAGGACTCTTTGTTGCTTTTTACAGATCCAGACTAACATGGCTACCCCTCTGATACTTAAAATATTGGCTTCTGCAGCTAACTCATTCGTCCTCACTTTCATGTTCCTGTTTGTTCATAATCTGGAAAAGAAAAACAAGCTTTCCTGCTTTTTCAGGTCCCAAACATTTCTCAATTTGGAATGAATTAGTCCAAAGGAAGAAAATATTCTATCTACACTGGCAGAAGAAGCTACTGCTGTTAAAAGTGAGATTATCACTTCAACAGTCTCTGAATCCAGGTGCTTAAGTGACTTCCACCAATTCACTGGTGTGACTTTCTTTAAAACATCAGCAAACATATATTTCTTGAACGGTTCACCCTTAGCTTTGAGGTTTATTATAGTTGGCATTATGGAGGGATGATTGCTTGATGTCCATGTCATAGCCAACTCCTCTTCTTCAGCAGTTAAGGTCTGACCCTGGTACCATCCCTCCATAATCAAAGTATTGAGAATATTTGCAAGAAAATGAGCTGGAGATAATGCTTGTCCCATTCGTTTTTTTAATGCTTGTAATTTAACTCTGTCATTGCATGTTTCTCTTTTTAAGATCTCACTCAGATCCTTCCAAATTTCAACAGCGTGTGTTCAACACTTCTCTTAAGCCCAATGTTGAGAACTTTGGCTGTGACAGTGCCATCTATTTTTTCACGATTTTGTTCACAAACTGTCATCAGATTAGGCCAGTTCTTGATATAGTGCTCAAAACAGTCCACTACTGAGTTCCATCACACGTCTTCTGGGAGAGTTAGCTTGGTTCCTCCCACTTTTTTCAGAGCAGCTGCTGCAAAGTGGTTATTATGGAAGTATTTTGCAATTTCTGGAACACTGAAGTCTTTGGCTAGGAGGTGCATCAAATGAGCACTGCAACCGTATGTTATTAGCTTGGGACTCTCTTCTAAATAATTTTTTCTCATCTTGGATACATTTGCAGCATTGTCTGTGACCAAGCTGCGTACTAGACATTTGAATTTTTTCTTCAGTTTCACAGTTTGTTATAGATTTTACTGCTACTTCTTGTAAGTATTCTGCTGTGTGTGCATTTCCTGATGTATCCATTGTTTCTGTAAGGAAGACATTCCCTTCTGTTGTCATATAAGCACATATAACAGGATCACTGTGGACATTGCTCCACCCATCAAAGCTCAGGTTAACAATTTTACCCTCTAGATTTTTTGCACACTGCTCAATTTCTCTTTCATACACTTTATCCAGCAATTTGCCTGCGACATCTGCTCTATTAGGTGGACTGTATCCTGGTTTTAATGACTGAACCATGTTAATGAAGTGTGGGTTCTCAATCATATGGCAAGGAGAGTTTGTTGCATAAACAAACCAGGCAATTTTTTCATCAATTACCTCTTTTTGTAATTTGCTGGTTCTTATCACAAACTTATCTATGATTGTTTCTGGATGATGATTTTTTTTTTTTCTTTTTGCTACAGGTGATGTACTGTGGCTATGTGACATACATGATGTGACTGAAACACTATCATTGGCAGATAACTCTGAAACTATAGAAAATGATGGTGATCTTGAAGGTGGATAGTCTTCAGAATCGTGTATGTTGAGGATGGATTCTCCTAAACAAAATAAGTCAATGCAGTTATTTAATTATTATTACCATACTGCTAATTTAGTATTACTCATTGCATTCACTGACACTCAGTATATTTTAAAGTGAAATTGTAAAAGGACGATCTGCCTTTTTCAGCTATTTATTTTTTATCACAACTGCATCTAAAATGATAGTTACTCTCTGGTACTAACAACTGTATTTTTTGCTCAAACCTGAGAATTCAAGAATAGTCCAGAAGGAAGACAGGCAGTCCTTAAGAACGAAGTATGAAATAAAAAAGTTTACCAACGGTTGGTAAACTTTTTTATTTCATACTTCGTTCTTAAGGACCAACCTGAAGATCCTGCATGTTCAGACATGTTCCTTTCATCTTCAACGCAGCTTCCTCCTGAGAAGGAACACTTCTCATGATGTGGTTTCATTCAGGCAACCAGGGCTTGCATTTCTTTATTGCACTGTTTGCATTTTGCACGCATGCCTGTCTTACCCACAGGTAGAGGAACTTCATTAAAATATTCCCAAACTGGGTCTCTTTTATGGCCTGCTGCCATTATAGGTTTTCCCTTCTAGTGAGAGAATGGTATGGTAGATCTCAAATCAATGAAGGCTACACTCAGAAAGACCTCAAGACCTAGAATCATAGAATATTAGGGTTGGAAGAGACCTCAGGAGGTCATATAGTCCAATATCCGCTCAAAGCAGGACCAACACCAACTTCTGGAATATGCTGCTCAAACAGTTTCACTTTTGTTTCTACTGTCTGTTTCTCCCTTCTCACATTTATCTCCAGACTCCTTCTCCTTGTCCAGATCTATTCCGCCCCCAACAATCTTCTATTCATTTAACTTTTTGAAACTTTGCATTTTTAGAGAGAGGTAAGGGATTGACTCTGTGTAAACAAATTTGCAGAGGGACGATAGGGTTGAGATCTGTTATTTCTCACCTCTCTATATTATTTATTTATTTAAAAACATTTTTGCTGTTAACAAGCATGTTATCTCTGGAGACACAAATCCAAAGTTTGAGAACTGCAAAACTAAGCATCTCTGATGGTATCATCTAGACTGAGCACTGAGTCCCATTGGGTAGATAGAAAGATTAACCTAAATAATCTATACAGAAGCCCCTGGAACCCCATAAAATTGGGTCCCTAATCCATGAACTATTGGAACTAATTTACAAAACTTTTCTTAAACATTACATGAATATATTGTCTCATACTATAGAATTAGAATTTATAATCCCTATTCCATGATGAGATAGTTTTAATTAAGATACATTATAGCTCAAAACTATCTTCAGATACGTTTTTTCCTCAAATGTATTTTATCCAAAAAATCCGATTTAAATAAAAAAAATCAATTTTTTTTTGTTTTGTTTTGTTAAATCATTGATTTTTACCCACCCTGTTATTTGGGGACTTGCTGTAGATTTTTTTTTTTTATCTTCAGTCTATATAACTGACATTTTTCAAACTAGTAAATTCATTGTATAGTTCTCTAGAAGTGTAATTGGATGATAATTGATTCAATTTGGAATGACCTAAGACAAGTATTATGAATTGTCAAAAAGCAGGCTTATTTTCATTTAAATCAGATTTTTTAAATCAATTTGATTTAAATCAAAACCACCCTGATTTCATTGTATCTTTTCTATTCACAGTGAAGAAATGAACCGAGGGATGATGCTGAAATTGGAAAACCTGGTCCAGTTACATTGTGCTTGCAGACAGCTGCATAGTCTTTCTTACAGGAAAATTCACAGAACACAGTGGAAGCCTCTGCGGTCATCCACATACCCTATGTGGCCAGTTCAGCTGCACCCACAGCTCTGGCAAACAGACACATTCACCGGTGTTGCACTCTCACAATATAGGCTTTTAGCTACAAAGGAGGTGATGAACAAGTTCCAACAACTACTTTATCCCATCTGAAAGTACAAAGTGCAAAAAAATCAATTTTTGAGCATTTTCATTATATAAATAGAAACTCTGTTAGTAATGAATTTACTGTGTATAAGATTATTACTCCACTGTATAGAGAATTTACTTTAGATTTACAAGACATATTAATATATTTGTAGATGTATTGGCGCTCTCTCCCAAACATTCATTTGAAGTTTTTTAAATCCAAATGTTGCAGCACCAAAAATCTGAAAGAAAAACTGACTATAAACAAGTGGAAATGATTTTCATTGCTCAAAATGAGAGATATGCAAAAAACAGTAAAAATGCCGCTAAGTGATTTTTAAAATATTCACTATTTTAACATTTTTCAGTAATTTGTTTGTAATGTAGGCAAAGATATTTCTTTACAACTTACAATTTTTGTTTTCATTGGCCCTTTAAATATTGTTTATTAGTCATTCCTTAATTTATGCCACCCATATAGCCTAACGCACGTCTTACTCCTTTGTAGGGGAAAAGACCAGGGAAACAGAAATTACCACCAATAAAACCTAAAATAGAAAGGCAGGAGGTAAAGATACAGCAGAGGATGACAGTTCAAGATCTTGCAAGAGCTATGGATAAAGACATAGGTGAGCCAATTTATTCTTTTGAAAAAAGATCCAGCAGTGTTATATTTAAGACAATAATGGAGTTTTGAAGAATGCTATAGGAAATGTCATGCAAATCAATTATAATTTGATTACCACACCTTTTCTCTTCAGGATCCACAATAAATCCCCTGTCCACTGCCAGACAAACTTCTTATATCAGAGTTCTAACCAAATGAAAAGAAAACGTTAGTAGTCATATAATCCTGATTATGAACATTTATGAACACCACCGTTACATAAGAAATATTTTTGCCTTATTTGAGTGACCTTTTCTTTGTATGTTTGTCTCTGTGAGCCTACATCTTCTGTTTCTGATTTTTTTTCCCTCTATGTTCTTCACTTTTCCTGCCAACAGGTAGAGAATTAGAATAGCACCATCTTCCTATGGTGAAATACTTTACATACTGTATTAGATAAATTGTGAATGAAATTGACTAGGATTATGCAACTGTTTTTATCAAATGTTTCAGTGCAGAAGAATAGCACCACTCTAACGCTACATCTTTAGCACAGCTTTCCAGCAGACATCAGTCAGGAAAGGCTTGGTGCGCTGAGGTCCTCAAGCTGAAAACTGATGGTAAAAGACCAAACAAATCATGGTGGTGTTGCCATATTAGTGCACGTTTTGAGCAGCGTATTTAATACTTGACTTTCCACTAGCAAACAAGCAATTATAATTCCACTCTTTTAACATATTTTGTCAGCTAGAACAACGTGGGCCTTGAGGCTAATTTCCAATGCAGACAATTTCAACAATTGCTATAGCTGTACTAGTGCAAAACCCAAATGTAGGCAGAGAAAGCTGGGATTTACACCAGTAGAGCTTACATCTGTTTGAAACAGGAGTAACCTCCATCCATGCAAATTGTAATTTCCCTTATTTACATTAGAGGTTGCAGTGGTGCAGCTGCAGTGATGGCTGAAATTGGGCTATTTCCCAGTGCAGACAAAGCTTTACTTACTAATATACACTAATAAAGTTTTAGGGTCATAGTGCTATATTTTTACACTTTCAGCAAATATATTATACCATTGATGCCTGAAATCAATTGTTTATCAGAATTAAACTAATTTTCAGTTTTTTTTACCTAATTCTGTACTCACGTACATGCCCATCTTAACAGCCTTTCTCAGCACTGTGCTGAGAATAAAGAAAATCTGCCATGGCTCTTTGGGCAGGTCTACACTTCGGGGGGGGGGAATGTCGATCTAAGATACGCAACTTCAGCTACGAGAATAGCGTAGCTGAAGTCGACGTATCTTAGATCGATTTACCTCGCATCCTCACAGCGCGGGATCGACGGCCGCGGCTCCCCCGTTGACTCCGCTTTCGCCTCTCGCTCTGGTGGAGTTCCGGAGTTGACGGGGAGCGCGTTCGGGGATCGATTTATCGCGTCTAGATGAGATGCGATAAATCGATCCCCGATAGATCGATTAGTACCCGCCGATCCGGCAGGTAGTGAAGACGTACCCTTTGTGTATGTCTGAGATGTCTGCTGACTCATTAAATTTTCCAGTAGTGCTCATGTCACTCATTAGCAACTCTTAATTGTTGCATTGTTTCCTGCATTTCCAGTACTACAAAAGAGGGGGAATGAACAGATTTGTCTGAGATTTTGTCATCTTCTGTGGCACTTCTCTACCATCTAATTCCGATGAGTTGAGTTCCTTTGATCTGGTAAACGTTTGGACTGAAATAAGTAAATAAAACAATTGGACCAACCTAGACATTTAAAAAAAATGTCCCACAGGTGATAGGAGAAAGTGTTCTTTTATTTGTTGATGCTCTAGCACACTCAGTATGAATTTTAATGGGATAGGCTGGGATAATAGAGGAGGTAAGTCTACAAAATAAACCCATTTGCTCACTTTCTCAGAAACCTGATGGGGGAGGGGAGTCTTAACCTTGGTTGTGTGTGTGTTAGAGGGCAGAATTTGGCTGTTAACTTTGGCCGGTTCCTATTTGCAATTGTACGCCCTCCCCCTGCTTTCACTATTGCATAATATACCTCTGGCAACTGCTGCTATAGAACTAAATGGGAAAGTGATAAAGAAAAGTGTTTTCAGCAATCCCTAATGCAGTTTAACACCTGGAAATAAAAGGAACCAGTGCCATGTGACCAGCCTATTCTCATGGACCACGAGTAAATACTTTTTTTTGCATCACCAGATGTACTTGAAACTTCAGTTCTCTTGCTAGTCATTTACTCTGTGCATAGGATGAAAATATATCAAAAACTTGAAAGTTATGCATATTAATAAAATCATTACATCATTTAATTAGATGGTTTTGTTTCAGAACAGCTAATTGAAGATGATTGGTCCATATAAATATACAATATTATAGGAATGTTTTATATTAATCTGGGACAAGTAAAAATACTTTCAAGATGGAGTATTTTGGGAAGATGTACATTAACTACTGTAAAAAGCAACAAAGAGTCCTGTGGCACCTTATAGACTAACAGACGTATTGGAGCATAAGCTTTCGTGGGTGAATACCCACTTCGTCAGACGTGCTTTTTACAGATCCAGACTAATACAGCTACCCCTCTGATAATTAAGTACTGTGTGTATAAATCATTTATTTGCACTACTAATTCACATCCAACATACCGAGAAAAGGAAGGAAAACTGCTACTTTTCCTTCACTGCCCTGCACTTCCTTGAGTGGAGCTGGAATATTGGATGAAAGCATTTATTGTATTAATGGGTATCTCTATCGCAGGTACCTTCTGGAGGATAAAGTGTTGTTAAATGTTTTTACTATTTCTTTAATCAGATCATGTGTATGAAGCCCTACTACTCACAGGTGTTGACCTAGACTCACTAGAACCAGATTCAGTTTTGGAAGAAGTCTGGATTAAGGAAGTTGTTAATAAATCAGGGATGAAATGCAAATGGGCAAAATTAAAACAAGAAAAAGTCAGAGAAAATAAAGATGCTGTGAGAAGGTAAAATTGTGGTGGTTCTTTTGATTGTTTCCTACTACTATTAAAATAGCACATTTGGGATATACAGCTGATAATATTTAAAAAATAAATTTTAACTTCTGGTTTGATTCCTTTGCCCATGTAATTTGCTACATCAGTGTTAAGACGTCTTCTGTTTTAGTTGATGTTGATTTTTGTGAAACTTTCTAAAAAATGTTGCTTCTTGCTTCATCTAATTGGGGTTGCTGTATTAATTGATACTGACATAAATAAGATTGTTTGCTATAAAGAGGGAAAAATACTTTAATTAGTGATTTTTTTATTACATTTTGTTCTTTGTGAAGGCTAGGGGGAGAACTCGACTGTTCTATTAAACACTGAGCTATAATACATGGCTACTAATTATACATAGAGATCATTATTGCCCATAGATATTACACAGAGTGTTTGACAAAACTAATGTTTTGCTATTAATTGTAGGCCTCCTGCTGATCCAGCTTTATTAACCCCAAGGCCTCCAGTTGTTACTATATTGGGCCATGTTGATCATGGGAAAACAACTTTACTTGACAGTCTGCGAAAAACTCAAGTGGCAGCAATGGAAGCAGGAGGCATCACCCAGCATATTGGTGCCTTTCTTGGTATGATTTACCCATATATATATATATATAAACAGTTTGTTATACACTATATATAGTAGTCAGCTTTGCTTACAGTTTACTTGAACAGAATACAATTATATGCAAGGTTTTTTGCTATATAGCAGAAAAAAACATGAACATATTGCTTGGATGGAACTTAAAAGCATTATGCATACTATTTGCAATGTTGAAATAATACTGTCATAAACATACAGCTAAGGGTAGCATGAAATCCCTCTTTTACCTGTAAAGGGTTAAGAAGCTCAAATAACTTGGTTGGCACCTGACCAAAAGGACCAATAAGGGGAGAAGATACTTTCAAATCTGTGGGGGAAGGTTTTTGTTTGTTCTCTTTATGTGTTCTCTCCGGGTCAGCGAGGAACCAGGGCAGGGAAAATACATCTCCTAAAGCCATACCTGAACTAAGCATCTAAGATTACAAATTGTAAGTAATAGGAAGGAAATGTTAGATTATCTTTTGTTTTAGCTTGTGAATTTTCACTAGGCTAAGAGGGAGGTTTATTCCTGTTTTTTTTGTAACTTTAAAGTTTTGCCTAGAGGGGAATCCTCTGTGTTTTGAATCTGATTACACTGTAAAATTAACTTCCATCCTGATTTTACAAATGTGCTTCTTTTACTTTTTTTCTTTATAATAGGGTCTGGTCTGTGCTCACCGTGGTTACCTATTTGGTTGGCATATTATTCTCAAGCCTCCCCAGGAAAGGGGGTGAAGGGGGTTGGGGGAATATTTGGGGGAAACAGGAACTCCAAGTGATCCTTTTCCTGAATCTTTTGTCTAACTCACTTGGTGGTGGCAGCGATACCATCCCAGGGCAAGGAATTTGTGCCTTGGGGAAGTTTTTAACCTAAGCTGGTGGAATATAAGCTTAGGGGTTCTTTCATGCAGGTCCCCACATCTGTACCCCAGAGTTGAGAGTGGGGAGGGAACCCGGACAAATACTATAAGGACTTGATCACTTGGGGACATTAAAGATCCCATGGCACTTTTTGCAAGTGTAAGGATAAAAAAAAACCCCCTGCATCCTGGCCCAATTCCAATTTTCATAATTGTAGTGTGCCTATCTGCCATTCCTCTTGTAGTTACAATTTCATATGTTGTTCTTCCTTCCTGTCCTAGAGAGAGGTAACATGGTCTAGTGCAGAGTACGTTGGATTTGGATTCAGCATCCTTTTGTTTTGTTCACAGCTCTGCCACTGACCTTGCTGTGGGCAAGTCATTTCATATTTGTGCTTCAATTTCCCTGCCTGTAAAATAACCCTTCTTTTATAAAACTCTTAGAAATTCATAGATTAAAAGTGTTATATATAGTTTTATGTATATATTAAACTGTTGGATAGTGTTGCTTTTTAAAACTGAAGACTTGCTGTGCTTCACCTCAAGACTCGTTCTGCATTTCAGTTGTGGGTGAGGTGATATACGTACGTTAGGATGTTTCTGGATAAAAGGCACTATGACAGATTTTCAAAGGGGACTCAGGCAGTCAGGCACCCAACTCCCTTTTGATAGGCATCCAGTTCCGATTGCAGATCTGCCTTAGACCCCCTTGGAAGTCCCAGTCTTTATAAATTAAACTCGTCATTATCCTTTAACCACTGAGTTTGTCTCCAGTGGTATGCTCATTAGTAGCACTGCTTTTTTCACGTTTTTGATATCTGCTATGACAGAAACAGTGTGTTAACTTTCATAGATGATATACAAATTGTTCATGGAGGAAGGTGTATTAGTTCAAAGAAAACTATGGGAAAGATTATGCTTAAAGTATATTGTGTTTTAAATTATGTTTTCACAGTACATTTGCCTTCTGGGGAAAAGATAACTTTTCTTGATACTCCAGGACATGCTGCCTTTTCAGCAATGAGGGCAAGGGGTACACAGGTCACTGATATTGTCATATTGGTTGTAGCAGCAGAAGATGGAGTAATGAAACAAACTATAGAATCCATTCAACATGCTAAAAATGCCAAAGGTACTGTATATTTGACCTTTTAACATTTCATTTTTTTAAATTTGTGGTGTGTTAATACCCAGCACTATATACCAAGACATGCTCTAGTAACAATTCAAAGAATAAACACTGGTACAAAACAAATAGCAGCCTGTCCTCTCCCACAAAAGATAATCCTCCTACCAAATCCAAGTCCATTCAGGTTGGGGATGTTTTTCTCCTTAAAGAATCCTATGAAATAACTGAGTCCATTTTGTAGCAATATAAATGTGTCTAATAGATTCTGAGGCCCAAAGGGACCATTGTGATCATGTAATCTGACCTGTATAGCACAGCCCATAAAACTTCCCCAAAATAATTTCATAGAAAACATCTTGTAGAAAAACATCCAATCTTGATTTTAAAATTGTCAGTGACGGAGAATCCACCACGACGCTTGGTAAGTTGTTCCAGTGGTTGGTTACTCTCAACTTCCGGCCATTGGATAAAGTTATACCTTTCTCTGGTAGACCTGAAGAGCCCATTATTAAATACTTGTTCGCTAGCTAGATTCTTACATTCTGTAATCAAGTCACCCTTAACTTTCTCCTTGTTAAGCTAAATAGACTCAAAGAGCTCAATCTATCACTATAAGGCATGTTTTCTAATCTTTTAATCATTCCCATGGCTCTTCTCTGAACTCTCTCCAATTTATCAACATCCTTCTTGAATTGTGGGCACCAGAACTGGACACAGTATTACAGCAGCAGTTGTACCAGTGCCAAATACTGAGGTAAAATAAACCTCTCTACTCCTACTTGTGATTGCCCTGTTTATGCATCCCAGGATCACATTAGTTTTCTTGGCCACAGCATCTCATTGGGAGCTCTTGTTCCGCTGATTATCAACCACAACCCCCAAATCGTTTTCAAAATCACTGCTTCCCAAAATAGAGCCCCCGATCCTGTAAGTATGGCCTAAAATATACACATTTACATCTGACTGTATTTAAAATGCATATTCTTTGGTTGAGCCCAGTTTACCAACCGATCCAGATCTTTCTGAATCAGTGGTCTGTCCTCTTCGTTGTTTACCACTTCCCCAACTTTTGTGTCATTTGTAAACTTTATCAGTGATGATTTCATGTTTTCTTCCAGATTATTGATAGAAATATTAAGTAGCATATGGCCAAGAACCAACTCCTAAAGGACCCTACTGGGAATTGTACCTGTTCACTGCTTTCCAGATCATGTGTAGTCTTGGAGGAATGTACTACCTACGCCTGATCCCACTGATTGCTTTTAACCCCAATCTACAGAGTGGAGGGATTTTAATAGCATATCTTTCTAGAATCATAAGGCTAGTTCCCTCTACTCATTTTACAGAGAAATCAGAATAATTGAGGTCTAGCAGTTTCATAATTCCATTTTTAAAATGTCTTTGCAATTTCAGAAGTCTTTGGCAGCTTGATATTCAATGGTCTAAATTTGTTTCCAAATCACTTTCAACTTTTCAGGGTTTTATAATCCTTAGTTTTCTCACATAGAACAGTAACATGGCCAGCACTGGAATTTTTCAGTATCTTCAGTATTTTTTGTCTTGATTTCTATAGCCTTAATCTTAAAATTTTTATTGTAGCCTAGATAGTAACACATTAATTATAAATATATTAGCGGGTAATTCTTTAAACAGCTTTCTATAACTCAAGGCAACTGATTTTTCTTGACATGTGAGGAAGATTTTTTTTTTTTCTTTATCATTATCACCATAGTTAAGGTGGAACTAGTCAACGTTTATGCATAGGAAGGTAAATTTCAATGATGATTTTGCAAAGTATTTTAAAAATAGATCTAAGTTGTTTTGTGGGTTAGATCTCTGCCAGTGAATGACAGTAAAGTCTTTGATATTAAAATATGGGTTCCTTGCTAAAGAGACATTTTTGAAATATGCTGCTGGTTCTTTTGCTATCTCAGGGCTTTCTTCCTGAGCATCTTGTAAAGTTTTAGCTCTTCTTCTACCACCAAAAGAAAAGCGGATCAAAGCAATGCTATGAAAAGACATTTACAATCTTGAGCCACTCACATGATTTTAGCAGCCTTAGCGAGGTTGCATTGTGATTAACTCTTTTACATCAAATTGACCCGGGCTTAAATTCCAGATTTTTCACAGTGTATGTGTTAGGCAGCAGTTTGCAGAATCACTTTGAGTGGAGAGGAGATGAAAAGTTCTAGAGTAGTTTTGGCAAATGCACCACCACAAAACCTGTTCTGACTTTTGATGAAATTGAGAACAATATGATGATGCACAGAGAAGAGAAAAAGGTGCTTTTTTCCTCTACAGTTCTCAGAGGGTGGACCCCCAGCTCCCGAAGGGTCTCTGTTATAATAAATTTCTTTGACTGAGGGCGTGGGAGGGCTAGGTGGCAACCCCTTTGACACCATTAATGCTGCATTTAGCTTGGCTATATGGATCACTGCAGAGGGGGGCATGAAGAGTTTCCCTTCCTGCTGCTTCTGCACCCACCAGGCGTGAGAATCCTTCCAGATTTCCAGTTCACATCCTAAAACATATGTTTTAAAGCCCAGAATGGGACATCTAAAAACTTTATTTGTGGTGAACAGAGAGAAGCTAAGTTTGCACTTGGAGAATTCTACCATAGTTACACCTACATAACTACACCTCTAGCTTTTGTAAACAGAATTTATTCCTTACTTCTTTAATTTTGCTAGTGAATACAAATGAACAGTAGTGTTGATTCTCTTTGTTGACTGATGCATATAGATATTGGTAACAGGCATCTTAGAAATAGCTAGGATAGATAGTACTGAGTATTATAGGTTCATAGATTGTAAGTAGGGCCCTACCAAATTCAAGGCCATGAAAAACATGTCACGGACTATGAAATCTGGTCTCCCCCCCCCCCCCCCGAAATCTGGTCTTTTGTGTGCTTTTACCCTATAATATGCAGATTTCATGGAGGAGACCAGCGTTTCTCAAATTGGGGGTCCTCACCCAAAAGGGAGTTGTAGTTTCCAGCTGCCCAGCTCTGAAGGCAAAGCCACCACCAGCAGCAGTGCAGAAGTAGTGACAGCCTGGTATGGTATTGCCACCCTTATTTCTAGGCTGCTGCCTGCAAAGCTGGGCCCTCAGTCAGCACCCGCCTCTCTCTGGCCGCCCAGCTCTGAAGGCAGCAGCACAGAAGTAAGGGTGGCAATACTGCGACCTGCCCCCTCCCTAAAATAACCAGGTGACCCCCCCCCCCTGCAACTCTGTTGAGTCAGGAACCCCAAATTGAGAAACATTAGTCTCCCCTGTGAAATCTGTATAGTGTAGGGTAAAAGCACACAAAAGACCAGATTTCACGGTCTGTGACGCATTTTTCATTGGTGTGAATTTGATAGGACCCTAATTGTAATAATCTACTCTGACCTCCTGCATAACACACATTAGTAACATTCTATTGGGTAAGATACTTTAGCACTACTATCCATTATTTACAAAATGTCACTCTGGAGCTAGTTTTCATGGCTTTATTGCATTGTTACTAGCACCAGTTTTAATAAAAACAATAAAAAATACTTCTTGTGTTTTCCCACAATTTTGCAACCCAAAACAGCAGTGATATTTTATTAATGTCATGTTCAATGTTTGGACAGTTTATGAGCATAGTTTTAAGCCTAGTGCAAACAAATGTGCTTGTTGAATGTGTAAACAGGAGTCACTTGTGTTTCATATAGCAAACAGTAATAACTGAAGAAAAGGCACATTACCTTAATTTAGAGCTTAGGTAAATGTTGTGATACCGGTGTAAGAGAGATATATACTCATTTCTTTCTCAGTTCCTATCATCCTTGCCATAAACAAATGTGACAAACCTGAAGCTGATCCTGAAAGAGTGAAGAAAGAATTGCTGGCTCATGATGTGGTTTGCGAAGAGTATGGGGGTGATGTTCAGGCTGTACATATGTCTGCACTTAAGGTAAAATTTTGGTGGATGAATGGTCATGTTCGGGGAATTCTGCCAGGTGGAATACAGACCATGCTTTGATTTGGCACTTGGAAAATGAAAGATTTGAGTTGGGGCCTACTCCTTGAGTATGCTGAGTGCCCTGAGCTCCCAATGGAGTCAGTTGGAACCAAGAGCTCTCAGTTTCTTGCAGGTTCAGGCCTTTAGTGAGCAAGAGACTAGCAGTAGAATTACAGACTTCCAGTTGCCTCTGATTTTTGTTAGTGGGTATTTGTTCCAGACTTCTGTCACTTACTCATATTAGCACTTTAAGTAAAAGGCATCCAGAGGAGTTAGTGCTGAAGTTAGGCAGAAAGGAATATTTCAAAACCAAGTATAAACCTTCATAATACAAGTTTGGACATTGGGGAACAGTTGGCAGAAGAGAGCAAGTCTCATAAATCTGTTTCCTCTAGACAACTGGTAGTTAATTACTATAATCTGAAATCCTAGTTCTTCGGGTGATTGCTCCTGTGTATTCCACAGTAGGTGTGCGTGCTCGCCACGTGCACCGGTGCCGGCAGTTTTTCCCTTAACAGTACCCGTAGTGGGGAGCACCGCTGCGACCCCTAGAGTGGTGCCACTATAGCGCACTATAAGGGGAGCTGCGCTCTCCCCCCACCCTCAGTTCCTTCTTGCCACCAGTGAAGGTAGTCAGAACTTGTGCTCCAGCTTTGCTGCAGCCTTCTCTTCTCTAGCGGTACCATTCGTCGGATCGTTTTCTCAGCATTGGCTCGGACCCGGGGCATGCCCCGCGCTCCAGGCTTCAAGTCGTGCGACTCCTGTCGCCGCTCTATGCCCAGGAGCGACCCCCATGCTAAGTGTGTTTGCTGCCTGGGTGAGACTCATGTTAGTGACCGTTGCAAAATCTGTAGGTCGTTCAAACCAAGGACTAAAAAGGAGAGGGACTTCAGACTCAGAGCTCTCCTGATGGAGTTGACGTTGGCTCCGACCCCGGTGCGCAGATCGGACTCGGATGCCGGCCACCGTGTCGTCGGTATGCAGCGAGGCCCCTTCAACCAGCAGGCACCGCTGTCCTGCCAAAAAGCAGGGGAAGAGCTCGGCCTCGCAACGATGCCGCGACAAGGATAAGGGGGAGGCTGGTCCTGCGCTGGGCAGCCCTCGGTTCCCCCCGGGCTTAAGACCGCCAACTCGAGTGGAGCAGAGCAGCCCGGTGCAGTCGACCCAGACATCCCCGGTACGGATGCCGTCGACGCCGGAGGCAGTGCAGGCGGCAAAGAACATTATGTCTTTGCCCGTTCCGAGCTCGCAGCTGAGTACGACCCCCAGGTCTCGGGGTAAGCCCCCCTTAGGGGACCGTTCGGCTTCTTCAGTGAGCAGTGGCTCTTGCTCCGAAGACAGCTCGACGCACCGCTCGACGCACAGCGGCCGCTCGTCAAGCGACACCCGGCCGCCGTCGACGCTTCCCAGACCCTCTGTCCCGCCGCCGAGACGGGAACCACGGGCCCCTCCTGCAGGCACCAGGAGAGGTACCGGGAACGCTCCCTGGCCCGACGTGAGTACCGGAGGAGATCTCGACGTGACAGGCGGCGGCGTTCGCGCTCCAGCTCCCGCTCGACCAGACGCCGCAGCAGAGGCTCCCCGCATGGTACCTCGGCGTCGAGGCACCGCGCTTCGTACCGTCGTCACGGCTACCGAAGCAGCTCGTCGAGAGAGTACCATTCCTCGTCTTCAAGGTCCAGATCACGAGGGAGACACCGCCACAGGCACCGCTCCCGCGGCACCGAGCGCTCTTCAGCCACCTCGGCCTCGGTCCCCTTCCCGTCCTCGGGCCGTGTGGCCCCGCCGGGACTCATTGTACCTCCCGGTACCCAGCAAACCCAAGGCTACGGAACCCCGTGGCAGGGGCAATGGTGCCAGTGGGCGCCGTGGCAGCAGGTACCGAACCAGCCCGGGGCCCGTTCTGTCGCCGGAACGTCCCAAGCCCCATCGGCCTCGTCGGGCCGTCGACGGGCCAAGGCTTGGCAGACCCGCCTCTGGACTCCGACCTGGGTCTCGATGCCCTGGCACCGATTGTGGTGCGCGACTCCGCGCGTGCTGCGTCTCCGGAACTGGACGACGCGATTGTGGCACCGCCGCCCTTGGTCCCGCAGGAGGACTTCAAGGCGCACCAGGACTTGCTGAAGCGGGTGGCTTCCAGCCTTCAGCTACAAGCCGAGGAGATGGAAGGACCGTTGGACTCCCTCTTCAACGTGCTATCCCCCTTGGCACTGGGCCGTGTGGCCCTACCATTACACCAAGGTGTCGTCAACATCACCATTGCCATGTGGCAAACTCCCGCCTCCTTGGCACCGATTTCCAAGAAGGCCAAGAGAAAATACTTTGTGCCTGCGAAAGGTCACGAGTACCTTTACTCCCACCCGGCGCCTAACTCACTTGTGGTGGAATCGGTGAACCACAGGGAGCGCCAGGGCCAACCCGTGCCAACCCCTAAGAATAATGACACCAGGAGGCTCGACTCCTTTGGCAGAAAAATTTATTCATCAGCCAGTTTTCAGCTGAGGGTAGCCAACCACCAAGCCTTACTCAGCAGATATGACTTTAACTTGTGGGAGTCCTTGCCTAAGTTCGAGCCCCTTCTCACGGACAAGGATAGGAAGGACTTCAAGGCGCTGGTGGAAGAAGGGTCGGCGGCGGCTAAGGCGGCCCTGCAGGCGGCATCGGATGCGGCTGATATGGCGGCTCACTCCATGGCTTCCGCAATCTCCATGCGCTGGGCGTCATGGCTCCTGTTGTCAGGTCTGTCAACAGAGGCCCAATCTCTGATGCAGGACCTTCCGTTCGATGGCAAGGTGCTCTTTGCGGACCAGACGGACGTCAGGCTGCATGGGATGAAAGACTCCCGCACCACCCTGTAGACCTTGGACCTCTACATCCCCCCGGCGAAGGACAAGGCCAAACCCAGTCCGGCGGCTCTGCCTGCTAGGAGCCCCCATACAAAAGGCCCAGAGACCAGAAACACCGGTCTCAGAGGCAGTCCCGCTCTACCCAGCAGCCTGGTCCCCCTAAGGGCAAGAGGCAGGGAAAGCGGCGGTTTTGACTATCAACAGGGGGGCACCGGGCCTGTTGCCAGGGAGACCCCCTGACCAATAAAGTTTGTGTTCTGCAACCGATTGTCTGCCTTCCTCAGAGCATGGTCCCGCATAACGTTGGACCAATGGGTCCTCAGTACCATTTCCAAGGGATACGTGTTGCAGTTCACTTCTCCCCCTCCACGCCACCTGCCCATCACCTGGGGCTTGGGGGATCCCGAGCACGCCCGTCTCCTGGGCCAGGAGGTGGATTGGCTACTCAGCCTCGGGGCGGTGGAACGTGTCCCGACACAGTTCCAGGGCAAGGGGTTTTACTCCCGTTACTTTCTCATCCCCAAGGCGAAAGGGGGTCTCAGACCCATCCTGGACCTGTGCAACCTGAACAGGTTTCTAACCCGTTCCAAGTTCCTCATGGTGTCCCTGTCTTCCATCATCCCCTCTGTAGACCCGGGGGATTGGTATGCTGCCCTGGACCTCCAGGACGCTTACTTCCACGTCCACATTTTCGAGGGGCACAGACGCTTCCTCAGATTCGTGGTGGGGACGGGACACTACCAGTTTGTGGTCCTCCCCTTTGGCCTGTCCACAGCCCCCAAGGTATTCATGAAGTGCATGGCAGTGGTGGCAGCCTACTTCAGAAAACGGGGTGCAAATCTTTCCTTACCTGGACGACTGGCTCCTCAAGGGCGACTCTTGTCCAGAGGTGGAGTTCCACGTACGGCTACTCCTGGCCACCTGCAAAAGCCTAGGTCTAGTCGTGAATGAGACCAAATCTACCCTAGTACCGGTCCAGCGCATAGAGTTCATTGGGGCTCTCCTAGACTCCTCCAAGGCTACGGCCTCTCTTCCCCTGGTCAGGTTCGAGACCCTGAAGGCTCTCATCACCTCGGTCTCCCAGTTCCCGGTAACCATGGCCAGGGCATGCCTCCGATTCCTGGGTCACATGGCGGCCTGCACGTATGTGGTCTGCCATGCCAGACTCCGGATGAGGCCCCTCCAAATCTGGCTAGCCTCCCAATTCTCACAAGCCCGAGACGGCCTGGACAAGGTCCTCACAATCCCGTCCCCGGTGCTGGCTTCCCCTCAGTGATGGACCCTCCCGAGCAATATACTACAAGGGGTTCCCTTCAGAGAGGCCAGCCCATCAGTAGATCTGATGTCCGATGCTTCGGACCTAGGCTGGGGAGCCCACATAGGAAACGTGCAGACCCAAGGGATGTGGTCGACCCCGGACTTGTTCCTACACATAAATGTCAAGGAACTCAGGGCGATACACCTGGCGTGTACAGCGTTTCTCACGCACTTCCACGGCAGGGTAGTCAGAGTACTCACGGACAACACCGCCGCCATGTACTATATCAACAAGCAGGGCGGGACTCATTCCCTAGCCCTCTGCTGGGAAGCCCTAGCCTTATGGGAGTTTTGTATAGCCCATGATATCTCCCTACGGGCGGCTCACCTTCCAGGCGTCCGCAATATGCAAGCAGACCGCCTCAGCAGGGTCTTCTCCCCCCAGTACGAGTGGTCGCTCCTCTCGGAGGTCACTCATCGGCTCTTCCAAGAGTGGGGAACTCCCCAGATCGACCTATTTGCAACCCGATGGAACCAGCGTTGCCCCCAGTTCTGCTCCAGGGGAGGGGTGGGGAAGGACACGATCTTGGACGCGTTCCTCATGAGCTGGTCGGGCCAGCTCCTATATGCCTTCCCCCCGCTTCCCCTCATCCCCAAGGTCCTGGAAAAGGTGAAAGTGGACAAGGCAAGGGTCATTCTCATAGCCCCAGCGTGGCCCCGCCAGCATTGGTACGGGCCCCTCTTACGCCTCCTGGTGGCCCCCCCCGAGGGCACTACCGCTCCGTCCAGACCTCCTCTCCCAGGAAGGAGGGCGCCTCCTCCATCCCAATCTGGCCGCGCTCCACCTGACAGCATGGCTGCTCCGTGGCTGAATGAGGAGGAGAGCAGGTACTCAGAGCAGGTGAGGCGAGTCCTCCTGGAAAGCAGGAAGCCATCCACGCGTCGAACGTATGTAGCAAAGTGTTCCAGGTTTGCCAAGTGGTCGAGCGAGCGGGGAGTTTCCCCCTCCGCAGCTCCTCTCCAGTTCGTCCTGGATTACCTTTTGTCCCTTAGGACCCAAGATCTGGCACCTCGCAGCCATATCGGCCTTTCACTCGCCGGTGCGGGGGCACTCGGTCTTCTCCCACCCTATGACCTCCCGTTTCCTGAAGGGCCTAGTTCATTCGTTCCCATATGCTAGACCCCCGGTGCCACAATGGGACCTCAACCTGGTCTTGTCACATCTCACGGGGCCCTGCTTTGAGCCGCTAGTCACATGCTCTTGGTCACACCTCTCGTGGAAGGTGGCCTTCCTCGTGGCGATCACGTCTGCCTGACGTGTCTCCGAGCTCAGGGCCCTAACCTCGGAACCCCCCTATACGGTTTTCCATAGGGACAAGGTCCAGCTTCATCCACACCCGGCATTCCTCCCGAAGGTGGTCTCCCCTTTCCATATGGAGCAGAGTATCTTTCTTCCCGTGCTCTGCCCTAAAAGCCCCACTTCTCTAATGAGAAGCGTCGCCTCCACGTGTTAGATGTGCGTAGAGCGTTGGCTTTTTATCTGGATCGGACCAAGCCGTTCCGGAAATCCTCTCAACTCTTTGTTGCCTCGGCCGAGCGGGCAAGAGGGCAACCTATCTCGACCCAGCGGCTTTCCCGCTGGATTACCTCATGCATACGCACGTGCTATGACCTGGCAGGGATTCCCCCGCCACCTATCGTTAAGGCTCACTCGATGAGGGCTCAGGCCTCATCAACTGCCTATGCCGCCCATGTCCCTATTCAAGACATCTGTAGGGCGGCCACGTGGGCCTCTGTTCACATGTTTACTTCGCATTACGCGATCGTCTCCCAGTCTAGGGACGATGCAGGGTTCGGCAGGGCGGTACTTCGTCCCGAACCATCGTGAACTCCTACCCACCTCCAACAGATACTGCTTGGAATCACCTCCTGTGGAATACACAGGAGCAATCACTCGAAGAAGAAAGGACGGTTTCTGGCGTTCTTCGAGATGTGTTGCTCCTGTCTATTCCACATCCCGCCCTCCTTCCCCTCTGTCGGAGTTGTCTGGCAAGAAGGAACCGAGGATGGGGGGGACAGCGCAGCTCCCCTTATAGTGTGCTATAGTGGCGCCACTCTAGCGGTCGCAGCGGTGCTCCCCACTATGGGTACTGCTAAGGGAAAAACTTCCGGCACTGGTGCATGTGGTGAGCACGCACACCTACTGTGGAATAGACAGGAGCAACATATCTCAAAGAACGCCAGTTACAGAACAGGTAATTGTCCTTTTTACTACTTGTACTTGATTCTGTGGTGACCAGTGTTATCTTGTCAGGAATTAAATCTGCAGCATGCTAATGATTTTATTGCTGTCTTTCTGCATTGATCCTATTCTCCCGCCGCCCTCCCCCCATGAATTGCCAGCAAATTCAAGCACTTCTGAAATTATGCACTCAGTCATCCACAATGTGGGTACATAAAAATGGTGTCTTTACTCATTTTTGTGGTAGCCTCATTGTTACATTATTTTTCACTGACCTGTGGTTACTGATAATCTCTTTGTGGCATGTCCATTTGTGACGTTCTGTACCTCATGGGAACACCCTACACCCCCATGTTCATCCTTGTAAAATGATTGTGTGGTATCCAATGCAAAGTTTGTTATGTCCGATGTCTTCGGAAGGCTCATGTTGCACTGAGCATTGTTGTTACAGTAATATTATAGGTTATAATTTCATGTATATAGTTAGGAGGCTGAAAATGTCTTCATGGCTTAAAATAAGCCCACGTAGAAACTCTCCAAGAGCAGAGAGGCAGTTCGTACCTCATCAGGGCATGTATGGGACAAACCCAGCCCAGCCTCACAGGAGCAAAGGATGCTGTCCTAGGCAGGAACAAAAGGATCTGTTGGACTCTCGAGTTGGACTCCCCTTCCTTTGGACAGTTTGGGACAGCGATGAGGTAATGCTCACCTGACTCTGAAGGGGGGGGGCAAAGCCAAGAGGGAAGAAAGAACATGATAAAAGGGAGAGACGTTTGCCATGCTCTTCCTCTCTCTTCCACCTCCATCTACAGACATCACCCCTAAGCGACTGAAGCGCTGATCAAAGGAGAGAGCCTGGCTGAAGGGCAACCAGCCAGCCTGTGGTGAGACGTGTCTAAATTTGTAAGGGCATTGAAAGTGTTAAGATCAGCTTAGAATGCATTTTGCTTTTATTTCATTTGACCAAATCTGACTTGTTGTGCTTTGACTTATAATCACTTAAAATCTATCTTTATAGTTAATAAATCTGTTTGTTTATTCTACCTGAAGAAGTACGTTCGATTTGAAGCATGTCAGAGACTCCCCTTGGGATAACAAGCCTGGTACATATCAATTTCTTTGTTAAATTGACAAACTCATATAAGCTTGCAGCGTCCAGCGGGCATAACTGGACACTGCAGGACAGAGGTTCTTAGGGCTGTGTCTGGGACCGGAGATATTGGCTAGTGTTATTCGGTTGCACAATCCGAGGAGCAGCTTACATGCTAGAGGCTGTGCGTGAACGGCCCAGGAGTGGGGGTTCTCACAGCAGTGCAGAGTAAGGCTGGCTCCCAGAGTCAAGGATTGGAGTGACCTAGCGGATCACCGATCCAGATAACACCAGGGGAATGTCACACCACTCTCTTTCCTATCCTGAAAAGAAAATTGTAGGTCTCTAGAATGATGAAGAGAGAAGAGGAAGGACTGAGATGAACAATTACCACAATGTCTCTTTTCTATCCCTAAACCATTAGTTGATCACTTTCAGTTGCTCTCCTTTTATACCCTACTTGCTGACTTGCTTCTCTGAACTTTATTTGGGAATTACATTGTAAATATCGTGTTAATGTTTCATTTTTGCCTGCCTGTGTATGAACAGATTGATACAAGCTCACTACTGGCATCACAGTCCTAATTCACATTCTGCTTAGACTGCTATGCGACCAGCCCTGAGTGCTGCTAACTGGTTGATCAGGAACAAAAAAAAGGTCCTTTCCATTGTACCTTTACTTCAGCCCTGACAAAGCAGTAGAGTTAATGGGAGCTATGAGGAAGCTGGGGGCAGCTGCTCAGAGTCCGGAGAGAGAGGGGCAAAATTGGTTCTGAAATGGGGAAAGGGTACACCCTAACTACCACACCAGGTTTCTCCTCCTACCCAATTTGCTCCATGTCCCCACATCCACCTCTCTCCACTCCTCAATAAATAAATAAATAAATGTCAAGGGTGGAAAATATTTTTAAAAGAATAGTTTTACTAATATAAAGATTAAACTCCCTTCCTATTTCCAGCACTAACCATGGATGCCAGGCTGCTATTGCTCGTGATATGCAAGGCCCCCTCTCTCCCCTTCATGATTTCTGATCTTTGTTACTTGCATTCAGGACTGCTAACACTGCAGTCTTAGGCCATAATCATGTATTACTTCAGTGACCCTCTGCACGCGTGCAGAGGCCTGGTCTATTGGATCGCATTGTGGAATTGGGAACTATGGATCATGTGTAGATGTTGGTACTGAAAATTCATCATCTGATCCTATTGTAATTATCTGCCTCCTTAATTCTTAACTGTTATTTGGTACAGGGTGAGAACCTGATGGCTTTAGCAGAGGCAACTGTTGCTCTAGCAGAGGTGTTGGAACTGAAGGCAGACTCCACAGGCCTAGTAGAGGGAACCATAATAGAATCTCGCACAGATCAAGGAAGAGGGTAGGTCAGCTAATCATCTGTCTTCCTTTCAACTTTAATTAATGTTTCTGTAAAGTTTATTCCAGTTGACTTGGTTAAAGAGTCACTGTCTAGGTGGTTTCCAAAATGTAGGTTTTAATTGGGGGGGGAGGGGAGAATAAATTATAAAACTCTAATATTTTTAAATGAAAAAAAGATCGTTGTTTGGGTTTAACAGTTCCTCAGCAATGTTTGCAATCCAAATGTTGCAGTATTTATTGCCTTACTGCATGGGAACCAGAAAATGAATAGTTAGAAACTGACTGGGCTGTTTTATTTTTCAGTGGAACAAAGTGTTGTATAAGCAGACACCATAAATGGTAAAATATAAACTAAACTTATTTAAATAAAATATTAAAACACAGATTTTTTTTTAAAAAATCCATGAATATCAATCTGACAATTTTTTAACCTATGTAGTTTACTTACTATAAAATAGAAAACTTTTTATGAACCATCCACTAAAAAGTGTCTCTTTGTTCTTTAAAATGGTGATATTTAAAGGGTACCTGCAAAAGAAAGAAATCAATTTTTTTTATATATATATATAATATAAAGGGAGCCTGGAAGGTTTCTTTTCAACAAATTCTGTTTGATGTTTATTACCTTAGAAATATAAGAAATGTGTCTATTACTTCCTGGATTTTTTGGAGGACTGTTTGGTGTCACGTATTTTGTGAGTTTTCTCAGTGCCTAAAGGAAGAGGAGGAGATTGCTGAATTTTTAACATCTTTAGATGTATAAAGATACTAAAAAGGATACAGCCCATTTTTTCCCCTTTGCAAATCTCCTTTAAAACTTCCTCTGCATGGTGGTGAAATGTTTAACAGATGTGTTCTGAGATCATAGCACATACTGTTCTATATTTGCTTTTTTCATCTTTACCTAAAGGCATGTAACTGTAAATATGATAGCAAACTTAATTTTGTCTGTCTTTCCCTTTCTCCTCCTCCTAGTCCAGTCACTACGGCCATAATCCAGAGAGGAACTCTGAGAAAAGGATGTATTCTGGTTGCAGGTAAAAGCTGGGCAAAAGTGCGCCTGATGTTTGATGAGAATGGCAAAACAGTAGATGAAGCCACTCCCAGCATGCCGGTAGAAATTGTGGGCTGGAAGGAAGTCCCTTCAGCAGGAGCTGAAATCCTTGAAGTAGAATCTGAGGTATAGCAAGAATAACTTAATGCATAGCTAATACGCTTGTATTGCGATATGTAACATAGATAGAATTAAGTACAAAAATGGTAACGTTCATTGAAAATGAGCCATAGTAACTAAGGCTTGAAGACAAAACCTGGGTACTAAATGTGGCCTGGAATAGGTTTTCCACAAAAGGATTGAAGAACCCAATGAAACACATAACCCTTATTCCCTCCCCTCCTCCAGCACTTCCACATTGATCTGCTCCACATTTAGCCAAAGAAAGTGATCTCTCTGTGAGATGGAAGTGTAACCTGTGGTCTCCTATTTCCCTATGCCTCTGCTTGACTGTAGCTGGTGTCTGGGTGGCTTCTCTTTCAGTATTGCCTTGGCTGAGTGTCCAGGAATAATTACTAATTTCTTCCCAAATACCTCTTCAAGGACTTAGGTTGTCTCCTCTTCAGTAGCATATAATAATAATTACTTTAAAACATGACATAAAATAAACCAAAACTTAATAGGCTCATTATTCTTAATCTTAGAATTAATGAGACTCAAAATAAAACAAAGAAATTAGTGTGCATAACTTGTTTTAACTTAAACTCTGCCAAAGCTAATGCAGATAGGTACTGTTTGTGTCATTAGAGGGAACAAGCAGTATCATTTAAGACTCCAGCCTCTCCAAAGCTTCGTGTATTTTCCCCCTGACCCTTTTGTAAGACCAAATGTCAGAAGCCCACCCCTGATATCAGGTTTCTTACGTCAGCATTCTCCTTGTGTCCTTGGAGTCCCTCAGATATACCTTTCCAGTGACTTTGATATCAAATAATCTGCAGAGAGGCTACAACAATCTTTTATGAATTGGCCATTGTATGTTTCCTAAATCCATTTAGGATTCTGTTTGTTGCTTTGGATAAATGGTTCTGGTGTCAGTTTTTTGGTGCCATGGAGTGAGGTGAGAGATTCCTAGGAGCAAAATAATGCAGTTTATTCCCCAGTAGTTTATGGAATGGTTATCATGCCCTTGTATATTGGCTTGAGAACTTGTCTATGTTGGGCACCTCTCCTGTTGTCTTCTGTGACATGAGATGGTTTGTTTAGCTAGACTGTAAAATAATACTTAAAATTAAAAGCAAAACAAAGTTAAAATCAAGAAAGCGCTTGAATGGTGTTCATCAGATAATCATCTAGAAAAGCGTTTTAAGACCGAGCTGCCCCGTACTATATATTGATAAGTAACAGTGCTGTCTCTTCTGCCAAGCAAAGGGCACGTGAAGTTGTTGACTGGAGAAACTATGCTGAACAACAGGAGAAAATCAAACAGGATATGGAAGTTATTAAAGCAAAGCAAAAGGAACACAAAGATGCATACAAGAAAGAACGAGAGAGCCTATCCAATCTGACCTGGAGACAGAGAAAAGCAGCATTGTTTAAAACCAACAAACATCTAATAGCTATGAGGTCTAAAGAGAGAGCGGAGAGTGACAGAAACGTGCTACCTGTAATTGTTAAAGGTGCTGTCATGTTCAGTTGACTTTGCAGTTGTTTTAGTGCATATTTCCCAAGTCTAAATTTAAACCTATTGTAATTGTAGGTTTTTCTTTGAGTGAATATCCACGCAGATTCCACTCCTGGTGCGTGAGATCTGATTCTTGTGAATAACACTGTTGGGGTTTCACCTGTGCCCTTCTTTCTTCTTGTAGCTGAGGGTATAAAGGATGGGGTGGCCACAATGCATATTTTGTTCCTTACTGCCTGTGGCTGTGAGATGGCACCCTATAGTGTTCACATCCCTTGCCCTGAGCAAGTTAGCTGACATAGTTCTATTAGTTTATTTTTTGCTTAGATAAGTTTTCTTTGCCCATTGACTTCTAAAAAACAAAAACTCCTTAGATTTAGAGTAGTGATAGGTTTTCTCTTCCTTTGTACAAGAGTCTTACTCCCTGTACACACCCCTCTCGTATAATGGCCCTTCCACTCTAACCCCCCCCAAATAAAAACTTAAAATGACTGACTGCAGGTCACTAGGTTTTAAGGTCTGTCCCTCCTGTGACACAGGGATGCCAGTCACAGATGCTTCTGATGCTGCTGTGCCCGGGAGAGGACCTTGCTCCAGAGTGCTGCTCGATTGCTGAGTCCTTCTCCAAAAGGACTCAAATAGTGAGGGAGGCAAAACAGAAACACGTCCTCTAGGAAAGGTCCATGCAAGCCTTATCAGATTTTGACAGACTTTTTAAGACACTCCAGATACAGGACCTATCCCAGGGGTAGGCAACCTATGGCACGTGTGCCGAAGGCGGCATGCGAGCTGATTTTCAGTGGCACTCACACTGCCTGGGTCCAGTCCACCGTCCGGGGGGCTCTGCATTTTAATTTAATTTTAAATGAAGCTTCTTAATCATTTTAAAAACCTTATTTACTTTACATACAACAATAGTTTAGTTATATAATATAGACTTATAGAAAGAGACCTTCTAAAAACGTTAAAATGTCTTACTGGCACGCAAAACCTTAAATTAGAGTGAATAAATGAAGACTCGGCACACCACTTCTGAAAGGTTGCCGACCCCTGGCCTATCCCATGCTTTGAGTGCCACCCCAAGCTCCAGGGCAACTTGTCACTCGTAAGCCCTACTTGCCAACCATATTGGCAATATTTTTGGAAAAGGCTTTTAAGGAGTTCTCCCAGATACTTATTCCCCTTTCCAAACAGGATGGAAAGTCTCCTGTAAGGCTCACTAGTATAAAAGCCTAAAGGTGGAGTTCCGTTTCAGCGGACCTACACCGAAACCCAAGCCAACACCAACAGTCTATTCTGTTCCTATGTAGGTTCTTACACCGCACTCATCACCATAGTATCTGAGTGCCTTCAGTAGTGCATTAAGCAGTGTGACTAAAGTCTATCCGCTGTTGTCTGTTAGAGCAGTGTTTTTCAAACTGTGGGTCGCGACCCAGTACTGGGTCGTGGCATTTAAGGCACTGGGTCGCCTTGCTCTGGTCAGCACCACCAACCGGGACTTTTAAGAGTCCTGTCGGTAGTGCTGCCCAGCTAAGGCAGGCTAGTGCCTACCTTCCAGCACCCCAAACCCCTCATCTCCAGCCCCACCCCAGAGCTTGCACCCCCAGCCCAGAGCCCTGACACCCTCCTGCATCCCAACCCTCTGCCCCAGCCCTGAGCCCCCCCCAACCCAGAGCCCCTCCCACATCCTGAACCCCTCATTCCCAGCTCCATTGGGTCGTGGGCATCAACAGTTTTCTTCAACTGGGTCACCAGAAAAAAAGTTTGAAAACTACTATGTTAGAGATCCTCTTCCCAGGGGGAGGCGTATGTCTTGTACTGGTAGACTTTTTTTTTTTTTTTTTAAAGAAAAAAAATATATAGATGTTGCTATGTATTTGTATTTAATGCAGGTTAAAGAAATGCGCCTTGCACTTGGAGCAAAAAGTGGTGAGGTTTGTGATGGTCCTTAATTTTGGGGGGGGGGAGTTCATTCCAGTCTGGGACTGACCTCAGAAAAAGTTCTGTCTCCTGTACAGATGAGTTTTACCCTTATTGTAGAGAGTTCTATTGTGCCAGACAAGCGAAGTTGTCAACCACACACTTTATCCTGGAGGTTTAGGCCATGTTTTTGATATCCTGGGCCCAGGCCATGCAGCACCTTGAAGATAAGGACCAAAACCTTGAACTTGATGCTGTGTTCTATGGGAAGGCAGTGTAGAGAGCGGAGGACAGATCTGATGTGCTCTCAGTGGCCTGTGTTGCTGAGGAGACATGCTGCAGCATTCTGTTCTAGTTGCAGTTCCTAAGTGCTGAAGGCTTCAGGTATGTTAGAATCATAGAATAGAATCATAGAATATTAGGGTTGGAAGAGACCTCAGGAGGTCATCTAGTCCAATCCCCTGCTCAAAGCAAGACCAACACCAACTAAATCATCCCAGCCAGGGCTTTGTCAAGCGGGCCTTAAAAACCTCTAAGGATGGAGATTCCACCACCTCCCTAGGTAACCCATTCCAGTGCTTCACCACCCTCCTAGTGAAATAGTGTTTCCTAATACAGTAACTCCTCGCTGAACGTTGTAGTTATGTTCCCGAAATGCAACTTTAAGCGAAACGATGTTAAGCAAATCCAATTTCCCCATAAGAATTAATATAAATGGTGGGGGGTTAGGTTCCAGGGAACTTTCTTTGGCCAGACAAAAGACCTCTGTGTGTGTGTGTGTGTGTGTGTGTGTGTGTGTGTGTGTGTGTGTGTGTATATACACACACACAGTATAAGTTTTAAACAAACAATACTGTACACAGCAATGATGATTTTGAAGCTTGGTTGAGGTGGTGAAGTCAGAGGGTGGGATATTTCCCAGGGAATGCTTTATGGCTAAATGATGAGCTAGCATTCGGCTGAGCCCTCAAGGGTTAACACGTTGTTGTTAATGTAGCCTCACACTCTACAAGGCAGCACGAATGGAGGGAGGGGAGACAGCATGGCAGAGAGAGACGCACCCTGTATGTGAGAGAGAGACGCATATTGCTCCTTTACGTATGCTGACCCCACTCAAAGTACATTGCCTTTTTAAGTAGATCAGCAAGTTAAGATAGCAACTGCTGCTAGTAAGCGCCCTCCGTCCTGAGCCCTGTCGTGTCTCTCTTCCCCCCCCCCCTTCTCTGTGGAGATAAGGTACAGGAGCTGGGGGAGGGGGACACCCTGACAGTACCCCTCTCCTCCGCCCTCTGCACAGCAAGCAGGAGGTTCCCAGGAGCAGCTCCAAGGCAGAGGGCAGGAGCTGCACACGGCAGTGGGGGAGGGACAGCTGCACTGCCCAGCAATTGCTAGCCTGCTGGGCGGCTGCCACAGAGGGAACTTAGGAGAGCAGGGAGCTGATAGGGGGGCTGCCGGTCCACCCTGGTTCTAAGCCCCCACCATCTAGCTCCAACGGGCTGCTCTTTCTGCAAGCAGTGGACAAAGCAGGCAGCTGCCAAACAATATTATAAGTGAGCATTGCACAACTTTGAACAAGCATGTTCTCTAATTGATCAGCAACGTAACAACGAACCAACCCTAACCGGGACGACTTTAAGTGAGGAGTTACTGTATCCAACCTAGACCTCCCGCACTGCAACTTGAGACCGTTGCTTCTTGTTTTGTCATCTGCCATCCCTGAGAACAGCCTAGGTCCATCCTCTTTGGAACCCCCCTTCAGGTAGTTGAAGGTTGCTATCAAATCTCCCCTCACTCTTCTCTTCTGCAGACTAAATAATCCCAGTTCCCTCAGCCTCTCCTCGTAAATCATGTGCCCCAGCCCCCTAATCATTTTCGTTGCCCTCCGCTGGACTCTCTCCATTTCGTCCACATCCCTTCTGCAGTGGGAGGACCAAAACTGGACGGAGTACTCCAGGTATGGCCTCACCAGTGCCAAATAGAGGGGAATAATTACTTCCCTTGATCTGCTGGCAATGCTCCTACTAATACAGCCCAATATGCCATTGGCCTTCTTGGCAACAAGGGCACACTGCTGACTCATATCCAGCTTCTCGTCCACTGTAACCCCTAGGTCCTTTTCTGCAGAACTGCTACTTAGCCAGTCGTTCCCCAGTCTGTAGCGGTGCATGGGTTTCTTCCATCCTAAGTGCAGGACTCTGCACTTGTCCTTGTTGAACCTCATCAGATTTCTTTTGGCCCAATACTCTAATTTGTCTAGGTCACTCTGGGCCCTATCCCTACCCTCCAGTGTATCTACCTCTCCCCCCCATCTTAGTGTCATCTGCAAACTTGCTGAGGGTGCAATTCATCCCATCATCCAGATCATGAATAAAGATGTTGAACAAAACCGGCCCCAGGACCGACCCCGGTGCACTCCACTGCCAACTAGACGTGGAGCTGTTGATCACTACCTGTTGAGCCCGATGATCTAGCCAGCTTTCTATCCACCTTATAGTCCATTCATCCCGCCCATACTTCTTTAACTTGCTGGCAAGAGTACTGTGGTAGACCATATCAAAAGTTTTGCTAAAGTCAAAGAATAACACGTCCACTACTTTCCCCTCATCCACAGAGCCAGTTATCTCATCATAGAAGGCAACAACTGTACTGCCTCTGCTACCTACAGCAAGGCACCAACCACAGCACTGAAGCCCGTGGCACAAAGTATTTGGTATGGTCGATTTTGGCACAGGGTATTCCCATATTGAGACCTATCCCTGTGGTATGTACTACCCACCTCCTTGGCACTGACTGAGGTATTGACTATAGTAGATGTAGGACTCTGTATCAGCTCTGATGCATGGCACGGAGACACCTTTCAGTGGGGCAGATGTCAGACTCTCCTTACAGAGAGGCTATGGGATGTCATTGCTAAATCAACCTCAGTGGTGATCCCAAGACAAGGCACAGCTGACAGAACTTCCCCTCTGCTGGAAAAGATGTATTTCTTTTCCTCTCAGAGCTCACCCAAAGTTTCTCTCTAAGGGAGTTTCCAACTTTCATATCAATCAGTTGATTCATCTCCCTGTGTTCTTCCCTTGTCTATTCCAGGTGAAATAAACCTCCATATATTTGAAGTCATCAGAGCATTGCCCTTTTATTTGGATAGGACCAATCCATTCCTGTGCACACCTGTTCTGGACTCTTTTTGGCATTCACTGAAAGGATTATATCATTGAGTGGGTCTCGGACTATTTCAGGACTTCTTATGATTTGGCTAAGAAAGATCCCCCTGGACGTATTAACACTGAAGCAGCCTCTGCAGCATATTTGATTAACATTTGCATAGGAAGCAACATGGAACTCAATCCATACATCTACCACTTGCTATTCCCTGGCACAAGCGCCCAGATTGGATGCTAGCTTTGGTATGGCAGTCCTGCAATCTGTATTAAAGTAGAACTCCTGCTGCCTAGCTACCGGTAAATAGGCAACTGTTTGTTAGTCACCAAGAGTGGAATCTGTGGACAATCACCTACAGTACCTGTGGTTCTTTGAGATGTGTTATCCACAGATTCCACACATACACACACACACCCTTTCATCCCTGCTAATTGGAGACCTGCTCCTAAGAGATCCTTATTGGTGAAGGAACTGAGAAGCAGAAGCACCCTGCTTTTAATACACTTGGCTGCAGGGAGTAAGCGAGTGTTCAAGGCACAGGGGCAGCCGCAACAGACATTGCTATTCAAAAGAATCCAGTCTTGTGCATGTGGGCTGCATGCACCCCTAGAGTGGAATCTGTATTAAAATGTCTTAAATAACCACAGTTCTTACCAGAGTAAGAAAACACTCTGTTCCAGTCCTAAAATTAAGCACTGGCTTGTAATCTTTTGAGGAAGAACTTCCTGAAGGAAATGGTTGTTTTCTTTATGAAAATTAATGTAAGCATAACTTAATGACTACAATAAATTTAAAGTATGGTGTTACTCTGAAAAGTTACTATGTAAGTATGGCATATTCTTACTCAGAAGAACTGCTTCCTGGGTCTACTCAGAGACATATTTGCTTACTTTGTTAAGAAATGTATTTTTACTACTGTCAGCCCTGGCGAACCAGCAACTATGGGCTTGTCTTCTGGTTCATACCTTAGCAACAGAATTGCTAACTAAAGCACTGATCCTGCAAAGACTTAAGCAGGTGAGTAACTTTGAGGAATCCTACTGAAACTGTGTGTGTAAACACATAACTCACATGCTCAAGTATTTGCAGGATTGAGCCCTAAATTCCAGTGGCAGGACTATCTGTGTAGACTCAGTCTGCAAGAATGCCATCAGTTATATCAACTCAACTCCATTGGCAATAGTGTTCCATTGGTAGAACTGAGGCCATGCAGAATCTTTATTGATGATGATGCAAGAGCCAGGAAGAACCCAGCTTGACTTTAATATCCCAGGCTGAATATGCAGGGCTGACGGTATTTGTAAAACTAAGCAAACTTGATCTGAAAATCATTGAGACGTAACAAACATTGACCCCCTCCTTTCCCCAATGATGTTGCGTTCCGTCACTTTTCAGAATAGAACACCACACTTTCAAGTTTGTGCAGTATGTTCAGCAGTCTCTTCTGTATGCTAAAAAGAATAATGCACCAGATATTAAATTTTTGTTGATGATATTGTACAATCTAGAATTCCCATGTAGCAGCATTTGTCTTTTGTTTGTTATAATTTTGATACTTGTTTATTCTGATTTTACAGTGCCTAGTAATAGAACATTTGATCTATTTAGGTGATGTAGACGGTTCCACTGAGGCCATTCTAAACATTCTGGACAGCTATAATGCTGACGATGAATGCGAATTGGATGTGATCCATTTTGGAGTAGGGGATGTCAGTGAAAATGACATAAATCTTGCTGAAACATTTAAGGGTAAAGTATAAATTTAGACAGTGATCTTACATTCAGTATGAAATCCTTCATTTTTTATTAAATGAACAGGGTAACTGTGCTTTCAGTTTTTGTTTCCCCTGTGTAATAATTAATTAGCAATACAATCAATGTAAATGTGTATGAAACATAAAAATAGTTTACTTTCACAGAAAATAAATAAATACTAGTATCTATGCAAAGAGGTATCCTGATAGAAATCTAGTGAAAATGCAAGTAATGTAGAGAAAGGTATACACAATACTGTATTGTCTATAATGTGGCAGACAATACCTGCAAACTTGTGTGTTGGAGACAGTGCTCTAGATTTGAGCCCTTATTCTGGTTGCCTTACGCTGCTTCAGCAGTGCAAAGCAGCCAGAAAAATGGCTTAACCAGATCCCAGAGGATTTTTTTGTGCAGGGGAGTCCTGGTGGGGGAGGGGTTGGCCAGCATAGTGGTTCCTGTTGTAATCTCCCCCTAGCCCAGGGGGCATGGCTGCAGTGCCCCTATGCCTGTTAGATCCCCAGTTGCTGGAACTGCCCTGGGCCATAGCTGGGAGTAAATTAGAACCTCCTTCAGACTGCTCTGATTTATGCTGGAGACCAAGATAAGGAGCTGGCCTTTTCTGGACCCAAGATAAGTAGCTCCCTTTCAATCCTGCTCCTTCATATAGCATATTGCTCAGCCAGATCACAGGATCTGACTAGCTATTTATCTGCTTTGTTACATCTAATTGTATCATCTAGGAGTTTAGAGAGACAAAGTGGGTGAGGTAATATCTTTAACTGGACCATCTTCTGTTGGGGAGAGAGACAAGCTTTTGAGTCACTTAGAGCTCTTTTTCGAAGATGGTCCAATTTAAGATATTACCTCATCCATCTTGTCTCTCTAATATCCTGGGCAGGGCCGGCTCCAGGCACCAGCCCACCAAGCATGTGCTTGGGGCGGCGTCTGGAGGGGGGTGGCACGGCGGGGTGCTCCGGCCCAAGAGCGGGGCCGCGACTGGGCTCGCCGCCCTTCCCGCGGCGCTCCAGCCGCCAGGGAGAGCGGAGCCGCAGCGGGCTCGCCGCCCTCCACCAGTGTTCCGGCCGGTCGGGGAGAGCGGGGCCCCGGCCGGGCTCTCCGCCCTCCTCCCGGCGCTCTGGCCGCCGTGGGGAGAGCAGAGAGCCTCGGCCGGGCTTGCCGCCCTCCTCCCGGCGCTCTGGCCGCCGTGGGGAGAGCGGAGAGCCTCGGCCGGGCTTGCCGCCCTCCTCCCGGTGCTCTGGCTGCCGGGGAGAGCGGAGAGCCCCAGCCGGGCTCTCTGCCCTGCTCCCGGTGCTCTGGCCGCAGGGGAGAGCAGAGAGCCCCGGCCGGGCTTGCCGCCCTCCTCCCGGCGCTCTGGCCGCTGGGGGCTCTCTGGCCGCCGGGGAGAGCGGAGAGCCCCAGCCGGGCTCTCCGCCCTCCTCCCGGCGCTCTGGCCACCGGGGGGAGAACGGGGAGAGCCCCGGCCGGGCTTGCCGCCCTCCCTCCGGCGCTCTGGCTGCCGGGGGGAGAGCGGAGAGCCCCGGCCGGGCTTGCCGCCCTCCCCTGCCGCAATGGGGGGGAGGGGGGGTGGCCGCTGGCTTTTTTGCCTAGGGCGGCAAAAAAGCCAGAGCCGGCCCTGATCCTGGGACTGACATGGCTACAACTACACTGATCTAGGGACAGTATTTTGTGGGGGTTTCCATTGAAGCAACTCTTCTTAAAGTAAGAGCATTGTTGGAGGTGCTTAGTGTACATGCAGTGATCTCTGATTTTAAAAACGGATGGAAAAGTTAAAATGGAGAAACTATAAAATTTCATTTTGCTATCAGTAATGTTGCTTTTACTAGCGCTCAATTTCAGGATATCTTGACTCCTGATTCCAAAAGGTGTTTTTTAAAAAAGGAAGAGAAAAGAGGATTATAATTTACATTAGTAAATGTGAAAATCTCAACCCAAATAAAGCAAACACTTTTCAGTTGTTAAGTACAGACTGTGCTAAGAATAAAATATTACATGAAAATTCCAGGATAGCCTTTGCAAGCTCATCTCCAAACTTTTTCACTTACTGCTTGAAAAACAAAGAAGTTCCTGTACCTGGAGTGTTTATATTTAATAATCAGCTATGGTGGTTTTATCTGTCAGGTGTCATATATGGATTCAGTGTGAATGCAAACAAATCTATTCAGCAGCTGGCTGCTAAAAAGGGAATAAAGATTAAATTTCACAATATTATCTACCATCTTATTGAAGACTTGAAAGATGAGTTGAGCAGCAAATTGCCCCCATCTGTAGTAGAACATAAAATAGGTAAGTTTTCACTGGATGGTAAATATTGCCTTGAAAAACTAGACCTTTCTTGTGGGGTAGGGAAAATATTTTGCTGCTCTGGGGTGGGCCTTGATTTAAAATGGTATGTTGAGGAAATACACAAATCTCATTCTCCAGGATAGCTTTCCCACTGTACTGGATTGCATAGAATTCCTCTGCAGTTATTCTCCTCAATACACAGCAGCAGAATGTTCAGAAGACTAAAGTTTTGATAGCAATGACGAGCACAGCAAAGCATAGCATTCATTACTGGTGGAGTTTGTATTACATTCCCTTGCACTTAGTCCTTCCATTTCTTTCCTTAGGGGAGGCCTCTGTTCTCGCTACCTTTTGTGTCACAGTAGGAAAAAGCAAGGTTCCAGTGGCTGGCTGCCGAGTACAGAAGGGGCAGTTTGACAGAAAGTTGAAGTTTAAACTAATTCGTAACAGAGATGTTATTTGGAAAGGTAAAACTGCTATCAAAACATTTATCCACACTGATATTCTACTACACATACATGCTCACCATTGGAGTTAGATTGTTAGGCCCAGGCTATAGCCTCTGATCTATACAGGCAGTGGAAGTCAATGAAAATGTTGATGTACCTGAAGGTGGAATTTTCTTCTTAAAACGTTGTTCAATCAACTTAATACACTAGTTACAGTAGACTTCACCTAAAAAGGACATCTAGTTCCTGCAAAGCTTGTTTTCTTGCTTAAGCAATACATGCAGAATTGGTTTTGGACAGACATTTTCTTGACCAATCATCCTGGTGTTCATAGGTGCCAACTCCGTGGGTGTTTCGGGGCTGGAGCACCCATGGGGAAAAATTTAGTGGGTGCTCTGCACTCACCAGCAGCCAAGCTCCGTGCCCTCCCCGCCTCTTCCCGAGCGCGCCGCGTCCCAGCTCCTCCGCCTACCTCCCAGCGCTTGCCGCCACCAAACAGCTGTAGCACGCTCTGGGAGGGAGGGGAGAGGAGCGGGTTCAGGGGAGGAGGCAGAGAAAAGGCCGGGGTGGGGATTTGGGGAAGGAGTTGAATAGCGGCAGGGAGGAGGCGGGGACTTTGGGGAAGGGGTTGGAATGGGGACGGAGCAGGTGTGGAGTCGGGGCGGGGGTGGGGGGGGTCGAGCACTCACCGGCGCCATTAGAAGTTGGCGCCTATGCTGGTGTTCCCTCCCCATAAGAAACTTCCACATGCTCTGAACCCCTGACAGCAGTCTGTGTAGGAAGGAGATAGATCAATTAAACTTTGAAAGGAGTAGCACCTGATTTTCAGAACATGTGTAAATTATGGAGGTTCAGCATCACTAAAAATCAGAACCTTCTTGTATTGGCCTTGCCATGTAGTTTTTTTGCGGGGAGGGGGTTGTTTGTTTCAAGTCCACGTTAGTCTTTATATTGGATCTATTTTTTCCATTCTCTCTCTAGGATTTTTAACTTCACTGAAGCACCATAAAGATGATGTCCAGGTAATAAAAACTGGCATGGATTGTGGCCTCAGTTTGGATAAGAACATAGAGTTCAATATTGGAGATGAAATTATCTGCTATGAAGAAAAGGAAGTTGAACGGACAATTTCATGGGATCCAGGATTTTAATAATTTTACTTCACTTGAATGTGATGGAGAAAAGGCCTTGCATTATTCCTGATCATCTTTACAGAATGTTCTTATATTAAAGACACTTACAAAGTGGCTTGTAGTGTAAGAATTCTTTGGGTTCTTAACAGGAGTGCCAACAGCTGATATTTCAAAAGTAAAAGGATTTGTTTCAGGGGCTATGAATGACAGGGGTTGGTTCCTCAGTTCTGCAGGATTGTGCCAGCTTTGTAGACCCGTAAGATCACAGGAAAGCATGGGAGCCAGCATGGCAGTGTTAATTCCTTGGATGTTTCAGATATGAGTAAAAAGTACCTTTTTAGGAAGGAAAAGAGTATTTCAGGTCACTGTAATACTGTTTGTATTGGTAACAGTTTGGTTGATAGAAATAATTCAACTGTTAAAATATTATCTGAAAAGAATAAAATGGCTAGACAAACAGAAGGAACTATTGATGTACTGTCACTACAGCCTTTGAGAAAACAAGTGACTTTATGTGAAAGGTTTGGCCTTCATTTCAAGAGGTTTCCAGCGCATCATCAAGGATCTACAACCTATCCTGAAGGATGATCCCTCACTCTCACAGATCTTGGGAGACAGGCCAGTCCTCACTTACAGACAGCCCCCCAACCTGAAGCAAATACTCACTAGCAACCACACAACAAAAACACTAACCCAGGAGCCTATCCTTGTAACAAAGCCCGTTGCCAACTCTGTCCACATATCTATTCAGGGGACACCATCATCGGACCTAATCACATCGGCCACACTATCAGAGGCTCGTTCACCTGCTTATCTACCAATGTGATATGCCATCATGTGCCAGCAATGCTCCTCTGCCATGTACATTGGCTAAACCGGACAGTCTCTACGCAAAAGAATAAATGGACACAAATCAGACGTCAAGAATTATAACATGGAAAAACCAGTCAGAGAACACTTCAACTTCTCTGGTCACTTGATTACAGACCTCAAAGTCACAATAATCCAACAAAAAAACTTCAAAAACAGACTCCAATGAGAAACTGCAGAATTGGAATTAATTTGCAAACTGGACACCATTAAATTAGGCTTGAATAAAGACTGGGAGTGGATGGGTCATTACACAAAGTAAAACCTATTTCCCCATGCTAATTTTTCACCCCTGCTGTTACTCACACCTTCTTATCAACTGTTGGAAATGGGCCATCCTGATTATCACTATAAAAGTTTTTTTTCTCCTGCTGATAATAGCCCACCTTACCTGATTATTCTCATTATAGGTAGTATGGCAACACCCATTTTTTCATGTCCTTTGTGTATATATAGCTTCCTACTGTATTTTCCACTGCATGCATCTGATGAAGTGGGTTTTAGCCCATGAAAGCTTATGCTCAAATAAATTTGTTAGTTTTGTGAAAAGAACGAGGAGTACTTGTGGCACCTTAGAGACTAAGTGATTGGGCAACAAAATGGCAAATGAAATTTAATGTGAATAAATGTAAAGTAGTGCACATTGGGAAAAATAACCCCAACTATACATACAATATGATGGGGGCTAATTTAGCCACAACTAAGCAGGAAAAAGATCTTGGAGTCGTCATGGATAGTTCTCTGAAGACGTCCACGCGGTGTGCAGCGGCAGTCAAAAAAGCAAACAGGATGTTAGGAACCATTAAAAAGGGGATGGAGAATATCTTATTGTTTTTATATAAATTCATGATACGCCCACATCTTGAATACTGCGTACAGATGTGGTCTCCTCATCTCAAAAAAGTTATACTGGCATTAGAAAAGGTTCAGAGAAGGGCAGCTAAAATGATTAGGGGTTTGGAACAGGTCCCATATGAGGAGAGATTAAAGAGGATAGGACTTTTCAGCTTGGAAAAGAGGATACATGATAGAGGTAGTGCTTGTCCCATTTGTTTTTTTTAATGCTTGTAATTTAACTCTGTCATTGCATGTTTCTCTTTTTAAGATTTCACTCAGTTCCTTCCAAATTTCAACACCATCAGCAATAAAACGAACAAAATGCAGGGAAATAGCCAAGGCTACAGAAATAGGCTTCAGGGTACACAGCATGTGTTCAACATTTCTCTTAAGTCCAATGTTGAGAACTTTGGCTGTGACAGTGCCATCTATTTTTTCACAATTTTGTTCACAAACTGTCATCAGATTAGGCCAGTTCTCGATATAGTGCTCAAAACAGTCCACTACTGAGTTCCATCACACGTCTTCTAGGAGAGTTAGCTTGGTTCCTCCCACTTTTTTCAGAGCAGCTGCAGCAAAGTGGTTGTTATGGAAGTATTTTGCAATTTCTGGAACACTGAAGACTTTGGCTAGGAGGTGCATCAAATGAGCACTGCAACCGTATGTTATTAGCTTGGGACTCTCTTCTAAATAATTTCTTCTCATCTTGGATACATTTGCAGCATTGTCTGTGACCAAGCTGCGTACTAGACATTTGAATTTTTTCTTCAGTTTTCACAGTTTGTTATAGATTTTACTGCTACTTCTTGTAAGTATTCTGCTGTGTGTGCATTTCCTGATGTATCCATTGTTTCTGTAAGGAAGACATTCCCTTCTGTTGTCATATAAACACATATAACAGGATCACTGTGGACGGACATTGCTCCACCCATCAAAACTCAGGTTAACAATTTTTTCCTCTAGATTTTTTGCACACTGCTCAATTTCTCTTTCATACACTTTATCCAGCAATTTGCCTGAAACATCTGCTCTGTTAGGTGGACTGTATCCTGGTTTTAATGACTGAACCATGTTAATGAAGTGTGGGTTCTCAATCATATGGCAAGGAGAGTTTGTTGCATAAACAAACCAGGCAATTTTTTCATCAATTACCTCTTTTTGTAATCTGCTGGTTCTTATCACAAACTTATCTATGATTGTTTCTGGATGATGATTTTTTTCTTTTTCTTTTTGCTACAGGTGATGTACTGTGGCTATGTGACATACATGATGTGACTGAAACACTATCATTGGCAGATAATTCTGAAACTATAGAAAATGATGGTGATCTTGAAGGTGGGTAGTCTTCAGAATCGTGTATGTTGAGGATGGATTCTCCTAAACAAAATAAGTCAATGCAGTTATTTAATTATTACTACCATACTGCTAATTTAGTATTACTCATTGCATTCACTGCTGACACTCAGTATACTTTAAAGGTGAAATTGTAAAAGGATGATCTGCCTATTTCAGCTATTTATTTTTTATCACAACTGCATCTAAAATGATAGTTACTCTCTGGTACTAACAACTATATTTTTTGCTCAAACCTGAGAATTCAAGAATAGTCCAGAAGGAAGACAGGCAGTCCTTAAGAACGAAGTATGAAATAAAAAAGTTTACCAACCTGAAGATCCTGCATGTTCAGACATGTTCCTTTCATCATCTTCAACGCAGCTTCCTCCTGAGAAGGAACACTTCTCATGATGTTGTTTCATTCAGACACCCAGGGCTTGCATTTCTTTGTTGCACTGTTTGCACGCATGCCTGTCTTACCCACAGGTAGAGGAACTTCATTAAAATATTCCCAAACTGGGTCTCTTTTACGGCCTACTGCCATTATAGGTTTTCCCTTCTAGTGAGAGAATGGTATGGTAGATCTCAAATCAATGAAGGCTACACTCAGACCTCAAGACTTCTGGAATATGCTGCTCAAACAGTTTCACTTTTGTTTCTACTGCATGTTCCTCCCTTCTCATATTTATCCCCAGACTTCTTCTCCTTGTCCAGATCTATTCCGCCCCCCCCAATCTTCTATTCCTTGAACTTTTTGAAACTTTGCACTTTTAGAGAGAGATAAGGGATTGACTCTGTGTACACAAATTTGCACAGGGACAATAGGGTTGAGGTCTGTTATTTCTCACCTCTATATATTAATTTAAAAACATTTTGCTGTTAACAAGCATGTTATCTCTGGAGACACAAATCCAGTTTGAGAACTGCAAAACTAAGCATCTCTGATGATATCATCTACACTGATCACTGAGTCCCAGTGGGTAGATAGAAAGATTAACCTAAATAAGCTATACAGAAGCCCCTGGAACTCCATAAGATTGGGTCCCTAATCCATGAATGATTGGAACTCATTTACAAAATTTTCTTAAACATTACTGAATATATTGTCTCATACTATAGAATTATAATTTATAATCCCTATTCCATGATGAGATATTTTTGAGCTATAATGTATCTTAATTAAAACTATCTTTAGGTAGGTTTTTTCCTCAAAAAGCATTTTATCAAAGAAAGCCAGTTGAAATAAAAAAAAGTCTGATTTTTTATCCACCCTGTTAATAAGTGAGAGACCTAAACATCTAAGTCTGTATGCTGCACTGCCTACCGCTTTATCTACGTGCATGGAAAAAGGAAAAATAACTTTCCCTTTTCTGTATAGAAGGCTAGATAAAATGTTTCAATGAGGTAATGTTGTAAAAGTAGAGTTGCAGTATTGGTAACTACGTAGGGGGGTAAATCAATTCTGAACTCTATATGGGAGGCTTCTCATTTCAGAGGAGACTAAAAATTTAGTTTTGTTCTCTAGAAATGGCAGTTTCCTCTGAATCACACTTACTCAATTAACATGTAAAATCCACTTGGGGTCCTTGCAACTGGCTTATCACCACCAGCAAGAGTCTGCAAGCTGAACTCTCCTCTGTCACAACATGTAACCTCATTCATTGTCTACCATGGGGACAGAATTTAGCTCTGAAATGCAAAGCTGAATCCACCTTAAACGTTGACACTTACACACATCTGCCCTCCCCCTGCCATCCTGCAAGGATAGTAGTGATGGTAATGTGCATAATTAGGGGAAACCCAAACTTATGTAAAGTAGCATTAACACAAATGAAAGTCAACACTGCAGAGCTCTACCCATCCCAGTTGTACAGCACCATGTGCACCTCAGTTTTGCATGGTGTGAACTGAACCTAATCAGGACAAGTAACTCATTCTTAAAGCTGCAGCTCATAACTACAAAGAAGAAAGATATACTTTACATGGAAGATGGGTTGTTTTAAAAGTTCTTTACTGATGCTTTTACACAATGAATAGGGCTTCTCTTCCCTGTATCCAGGAGACAGCATGAGCCAGAAGCTGAAGCTTCAGTTAAATTGAAGGTAATATGCTTATTACTAAAGGGGAAGGGAACACATGGTGGCAATTATCATGCAGTTACACCTAATGCAGTACAACTTGATTCCAAATAACTTTTTTGTAGAAAACCACTAGATCATATCTCCTTAAGCTTATCCCCTCCCTGACAAAAAAGCAAGCCTCAGATGGTACCATCCTTAACTTCCACTTTTAACTATTAGTTCCTTTTTTAATCTTATCCTCAACTCCCTTAGTGGCCCTCCTTCCCCATGTGTGACTATCTCACAGGGGCCTGGGAGGCCATTCAGGGCTTCCTCATTGTTGCTAGCAAAAGAGGAATTCTGGCAATCAAGCCTTTTCCATTAGATAAGTACAATCCCTGCTGAGTATTTTGTAGAAACACTCCCCTTTATATCACTTGTTCAGTGCTAGGACTGAACTAAATATTCAATTCAAAAGGACATCAAACTCTAAAATGGCCTTAAAGGGAGGTTTTGGAATAAAGCTGTTATGATCGATAGTAATTCTATGTAGTCTCACACAGTTTATTTTTAGAAGTAACCATTCCTCTGCAACACTGAGAACTGCAGTGAGTTATATTGACTTCATTAAGTTGAGAAGCAGCAGAAAGTAATCATTAAAATAGGATGTTAATTTATAGATGGCCTATGAAAAGCTGAAGTCATTTTACACTCACACAAGGTAACATCCCAGAAATAGGGCCCCAGTAAGAAGGCAACTTAAATTCAGTTATAGTACTTTCCTTTTTAAACACTATACAAATTAATCCTGTTCCCCAAACTTAGTTCCAGCAAAGTAGGTAGTATCCCCATTTTAGAGGTGGGAAATAGAAGGGGCAGTTCAGGGGATGCCCAAGATGACAGCCTCAATACAGCTGAGATTAAAACTGAGTTCCTGGCTCTTCTCTCTAATCCTTACACCTATTTTACCCCTCCTCCACCTCACCAGAGTCAGAGACCTCCTGGACTACAACCAGAGAGACTGGGTGGAACCCCTGATGCTCGCTCAGCACATGGGGCTCTCCACCCTTCATGGAGGTGAGGGCAGCCCCGACTGTCCCACCTGTACACTGTGAGCCGGCTGAACGATTTGCAGCCGGTTCGCTTCTGGACTGCGCCAAGGAAACACCTGTACATGCTCATGCTTCACATCCTCCATTTCCTCACCCGTGTCTCCCACCCCGATACGAGTATTGCTCAGGAATGCAAGAGTGAAATCAGGAAGGCCAAATCCCACTTGGAATTGCAGCTAGCAAGGGGTGTTAAGAGTAACAAGAAGGGTTTCTTCAGGTATGTTGGCAACAAAAAGGTTAAGGAAAATGTGGGCCCCTTACTGAATGAGGGAGGCAACCTAGTGGGAGAAGATGTGGAAAAAGCTAATGTACGCAATGCTTTTTTGACTCTGTTCTCATGAACAAGGTCAGCTCCCAGACTACTGCACTGGGCAGCACAGTATGGGGAGGAGGTGACCAGCCCTCTGTTGAGAAAGAAGTGGTTAAGGACTATTTAGAAAAGCTGCACAAGCACAAGTCCATGGGGCCGGATGCGCTGCATCCAAGGGTGCTAAAGGAGTTGAGGGATGTGATTGCAGAGCCATTGGCCATTATCTTTGAAAACTCATGGCCATTGGAGGAGGTCCCGGATGACTGGAAAAAGGCTAATGTCGTGCCCATCTTTAAAAAAGGGAAGGAGGATCTGGGGAACTACAGGCCAGTCAGCCTCACCTCAGTCCCTGGTCTGGGGGCCAGTTTTGTTCAATATCTTCATTAATGATCTGGAGGATGGCATGGATTGCACCCTCAGCAAGTTTGCAGATGACACTAAACTGGGAGGAGTGGGAGATACACTGGAGGGTAGGGATAGGATGCAGAGGGACCTAGACAAATTAGAGGATTGGGCCAAAAGAAATCTGATGAGGCTCAACAACGATAAGTGCAGAGTCCTGCACTTAGAATGGAATACTCCCATGCTCTGCTACAGACTAGGGACTGAGTGGCTAGGCAGCAGTTCTGCAGAAAAGGACCTAGGGGTTGCAGTGGACGAGAAGCTGGATCTGAGTCAACAGTGTGCCCTTGTTGCCAAGAAGGCTAAAGGCATTTTGGGCTGTATAAGTAGAAGCATTGCCAACAAATCAAGAGATGTAATCATTCCCCGCTATTCAGCATTGGTGAGGCCTCATCTGGAGTACTGTGTCGTTTTGGGCCCCACACTACGAGGAGGATGTGGAAAAATTGGAAAGAGTCCAGCGGAGGGCAACAAAAATGATTAGGGGGCTGGAGCACATGATTTATGAGGAGAGGCTGAGGGAACTGGGATTATTTAGTCTGCAGAAGAGAAGAATGAGGGGGATTTGATAGCTGCTTTCAATTACCTGAAAGGGGGTTCCAAAGAGGATGGATCTAGACTGTTCTCAGTAGTACCAGATGACAGAACAAGGAGTAATGGTCTCAAGCTGCAGTGGGGGAAGTTTAGGTTGGATATTAGGAAAAACTTTTTCACTAGGAGGGTGGTGAAGCACTGGAATGGGTTTCCTAGGCAGGTGGTGGAATCTCCTTCCTTAGGTTTTTAAAGCCAGGTTTGACAAAGCCTTGGCTGAGATGATTTAGTTGGGGATTTGCCCATGACCTCCTGAGGTCTCTTCCAACCCTGATATTCTAGGATTTTATCATCTATTGCCACCTGTTGAAGGTGAGTAACCCCGGTGGGCCAGCCTATATTCCACGCTAGTCCCAAGGCCCGCCGGGGATATTAGTTGGGGGCTTGTCCACAGAGCCGTGAGTATGGGCATGAACTTGGTGCAGTTCATCATCTCTGATGCCTGCCCCTTTTGCGACGTGAGAGAGCCCCTGGCGCATGTATACCTTGAGTGCACCAGGTTGCAGCCTGTGTTCCCACTCCTGAACATCCTTATACGTTTTTGGCTGCACTTTTCCGCTCACCTTTTCCTACACTCACACCCTATCCATGACCCCAAACAAAGTCGTGGGACGTCCTCGTCAACCTCTTCCTGGTGAGGGCCAAAGTGGCCATCTACAATACCAGGGAGAGGATGTTGGCTGAGGGGGTTCTTTGCGACTGTGGGGCCTGTTACCAGTCCTCCCTCCGTTCACAGTTCCTTCGGGTTCCCTTTGTTTGACCCTTTGACCTTCACACCTGCCCGTTTTGGTTGTCCCCCGTAATTATTTGAGTTCCTGGACCTTGTGGATCCTCCCCTAAGGCTGAGGGAGAGTCCTTTAGTAAGGGGCAGGCTTGCACCCACTTCCCCAGAACCCTATAGGACCTCAGTACACTGATTTGAGGGAATATATCTGCTGAAATAGTGCTCCTGAAGAAGGAGACATGAGGTAGGTCACCAGAAGGAAAATAAATGTACAGCACTGCAAAATCTGAGGGTTTTTTTATTAACACAGATACATTTACTTGTCTTCTGGTTTGTTGAAGCAGTATGTCAGGCAGCACTTGCCACAGTAATGTCTGTCAAAGTGACTGGCCATAAAAACTCCAGCCCCACATTCCTCAGAGGGGCACTCTCGGCGCAGGCGACTGATTTTACCATTCTCATCCACCTGTAAAAAGAAAGGCTCCATAAGTAAAGTTATATCTTTTTAGAGACACCTTGCCTCAAAGTGCCACTAATTCCTCAATGGGAAACGACAGAAGAATGGCTTATCAATTAGAAAGATCACAACTCAATCTCTTGTAGACACATGATTTACCATTCTAGGCATCAGTTTTCACCAGTGCAACCAGCTTCCAGGTGAGGCTGCCATAAGTTTACAAACTCAAACTTTTCTGACCAAAATTAGAAGCATTTGATTACACTGGCCACTTTCTCTTCATATTTACAAAATTTATGTTTGTGAATATGAACAGGTTCATAAAGCAGCCCCAAAAAAGCTTTGAAGAAGTTTATTGCTTTTACAAGTTCTGTGCCTTCTCCAATTACTCACCTATGCAGATGTAAAGAAAGTCACCTGGAAACTACAGCTTACAGATTCAGTAAACAAACATCAAGGGATGTACTAAATACCTACATGCTTATTACTGGTAATGCTACAGCTCAAACTCCCCCTTCTATCAAGGAGTCAAATTTACTCAATTCTTTTAGTTACTCTTACCTTGTAATATTTAAGGACAGCAAGCTTAACCTTCTTTCTCTTATGCTTGTTCTTCTTGGGGGTAGTATAAGACTTCTTCTTTCTCTTCTTAGCACCACCACGAAGTCTCAGCACAAGGTGAAGAGTCGATTCCTGTTAGTAAAACAAAGATAATACAGTAGAATGAGACAACTTGGTTCCAAAATATGCAGGCTAGTAAATAGTAGCAGCCTTCAAGCAGAGGGTTTGTTTTTTTTTTTTTTTTTAAACACTACACATACAGTGATCTGTATCACCAGCACATCTGAAGTCCAACCACCAAGTACTAGTGCTTAGTATAGAGAAATTCTGAGCAGTGTCAAGTGAGCAACGAGTTTGCAATTGAACAAGCTGTAGAAGTCCTCTTGCGCATGCTCTCATAAGAGACTAGATGATTGCAGTGTTTTGTTTCACTTGTTCAGTGATTTAATTCCCAAAAAAACAATTGTCAATACACTCAGCTGGAAATGCTGTCATAGATCTAGTTAGAATATGCCCATACTTCTGTTTAGATCAAGTTACTAAGCTTAACTAATGTGTTCCAGCCCCTCTGGGACAGTACTATGCTCATCATTGCACTCGTAAGCTTCCCCTTCCTATAGCAGGAGAGCTGGCTCATGCCATGATTCACCACATCATTGCAGTCTAGCATGCTCTAAGGAGACAGATGTGATGTTGCACTCCATATGCTTTATGTAAAGGGTCTCTTGCAAGGTATAATTACAAAGCTTATAATCTACTGATGTGTTCATCCTATTTGTATGTATGTATCATTCTTGTATCTAAAACTAGAAATATGAAGTTAACTCTGAGGTCCTATGGTAATTATGCAAAGTGTGGGCCATTAATAGTGGTTTAGAATCTTGATGGCTCCCATTGACCAGGACAATTGGTTGTAAATGGCTGTTTACTTGTAAGCCTTCCTGAGAGTCAGGCCAGAAAGAATGGAGGCTTGGGGTCTCACAGGAAATGTGACCATGTCACCTGGTACTGGAATCCATCTTAAACCTGGTGCTTTTCCATTTAGAAGGAGGGTGTGACATTGTGCAGTCTATATGGTTTTATAAAAACATGATAAGAAGTGAATATAAGGTAACTGGGATAGTTTTATAAAGATTTGATTATAAATGAATATGCTTTGTGCAAAAGGTCTCTTGTAAGGTATCATTACAAAGTTCATAATCTACTGAGTGTGATCATCCTATTTGTAGAAATGTACCACTCTAGTATCTAAAACTAGAAATATAAAACATAACTGAGGGCCTATTGTAATTATGTAAAGTGTGGGCCATTAATGATGGTTTGGAATCTTGATGACTCCCATTAACAAGGACCATTGTCTGCAGATGGCTGTGTTTACCTGTTAGTCTTCCTGTATATGTGTGTGCTGGCAAGTGGGCAATGAAGTCTTGCAGTGACATGTGATCATGTCACCTGAACTGGAATCCATCTTTAACCTGGTGCTTTTCCAGTGAGGGGGGTGGAAACCCAGAGGGACAAAGGGTTCCCGCCTTATGCAAAAGATATATAAAGGGGTGGAAGAGAACAAAGGGGAGAGGAGCCATCATGAAGAATCCCCTAGCTATCACCTGAGCTGCAACAAGAGCTGTACCAGGGGAAAGAATTGTGCCAAGGCCTGGAAGGTGTCCAGTCTGAGGGTGAGATTATCTGTATTCAGTTTGATTAGACATAGATTTGCGCATTTTATTTTATTTTGCTTGGTGACTTACTTTGTTCTGTCTGTTACTACTTGGAACCACCTAAATCCTATTTTCTGTATTTAATAAAATCACCTTTTTCCTTATTAATTAACAGAGTATGTATTAATACCTGGGGGAGCAAACAACTGTGCATATCTCTCTATCAGTGTTATAGAGGGTGAACAATTTATGAGTTTGCCCTGCATAAGCTTTATACAGGGTAAAACGGATTTATTTGGGTTTAGACCCCATTGGGAGTTGGGCATCTGAGTGCTAAAGACAAGCACACTTCTGTGAGCTGTTTTCAGGTAAACTTGCAGCTTTGGGACAAGTGATTCAGACCCTGGGTCTGTGTTGGAGCAGACTGAGTGTCTGGCTCAGCAAGACAGGGTGCTGGAGTCCTGAGCTGGCAGGGAAAACAGGAGCAGAGGTAGTCTTTGCACATCAGGTGGCAGCTCCCAAGGGGGTTTCTGTGATCCATCCCGTCACAGAGGGGTGGGGACCCAGAGAGACTAAAGATTCCCACCTTGGGCCAAAGCCATAAAAGGGAGTGGAACAGAACAAAGGGGGCTGCAGTCATGAGAAATCCCTTAGTTACCACCTGAGCTGGAAATAACAAGAACTGTACCTGGAGAAAGGATCGTACTCAGGCTAAGGAGTCTAGTCTGTGAAAAAGCTTATTGGAACATCTGAGGATGAGATTTACCTGTATTCACTTTCTTAATGTATTAGGCTTAGACATGTGTGTTTTGTTTTATTTTACTTTACTTGGTAACTTACTTTGTTCTGTCTATTATTACATGAAACCACTTAAATCCTACTTTTTATACTTAATGAAATCACTTTTGTTTATTAGTAAACCCAGAGTAAGTGATTAATACCTGGGGGAAGCAAACAGCTGTACATATCATTCTATAGTGTTATAGAGGGCGGACAATTAATGAGTTTACCCTATATAAGCTTTATACAGAGTAAAACGGATTTGGGAGCTAGGTGTCTGGAGACAGGAATACCTACTGAGTGGTTTTCAGTTAAAGTCTGCAGCTTTGGGGGTGTTTTTCAGATCTGGGTCTGTGTTATAGCAGACTACCATTGTCTGGCTCAAGGCAGGGTTCTGGAGTGCCAGGCCAGAGGTAGTTTCAGCACATCAGGTGGCAGTCCCAAGGGGGTCTCTATGACCAAACCCGTCACAATAGGGTTGCACACACTTGGGAGCTTCTGCAATTCTGCATTATACTTAGGGCCCTACCAAATTCATGGCCGTGAAAAATGTGTCATGGAACAAGAAATCTGGTCTTCTGTGCCCTTTTACACCCCCTACCCCCCCCCCCCCCCCGTGAAAACTGGTCTTTTGTGCGCTTTTACACCCATACTATACCAATTTCATGAGGGAAACCAGTATTTCTCAAATTGAGGGTCCTGGCCCAAAAGGGAGGAGGAAAAGCACAAGGTTATATGGAGGGGAGTGGGGGGAGGGGACGAGGAGATGTTTCACGACACTGACTCCCTCACTTCTGCGCTGCCTTCAGAGCTGGGCGTCTGGGAAGTGTTGGCTGGGCACCCAGTTTTGAAGGCAGCAAGGACGAAGTAATACTATACCATGTCACACACTCCTCCCCCCCACCCCCCCGCAGTAGGGCAGAAGTAATACTATACCATGCCACCCTTACTTCTGCACTGCTGCCTTCAGAGCTGGGCAGCCGGAGAGTGGCGGAGGCTGACTGAGGACCCAGCTCTGCAGGTAGCCGCTCTGACTTCAGAGCTCGGCTCCTGGCCAGGAGCTGCCGCTCTCCAGCTGCTCAGCTCTTAAGGCAGCGCTGCTGCCAGCAGCACAGAAGTACGGGGTGGCAGTACAGCAACCACCCCCTCCCCCATATAGCCTTGTGATTCCCCACCCCCACAACTCCTTTTTGGGTCAGGACCCCTACAATTACAACACCGTGAAATTTCAGATTCAAATGGCTGAAATCATGAAATTTACGATTTAAAAAATTCTGACTGTGAAATTGACCAAAATGGACCATGAATTTGGTAGGGCTCTAATTATATCATATCCCATCTCTGGAAGATACACACCTTTTGAATATTGTAGTCAGACAGCGTGCGTCCATCTTCCAACTGCTTGCCAGCAAAAATAAGTCGTTGTTGATCAGGAGGAATTCCTAATGAGAAGTGAATCAAGATTAAATAGAAAAATCTACTCAAATTTCCTATAAGAGTAGAGTCAAAAGGAATGCTGACTACAGAAATAAAATTTACAAAACATAGATGGCAGGATATGAAGATACACTTACAAAACTTTTCTGTAAGTGACATTTAATTTTGATACTAGTGACCATAGAAAATACTATCAGATTTCTAGGGAATGATATTTGAGGTAAGCTGCTCTTTATCTAAAGGAGAATGATCAGAGTAGGGAACACAGGAGTCCAAAAAGCACTGAACTTACCTTCCTTATCCTGGATCTTGGCCTTCACATTTTCTATAGTATCAGAAGGCTCAACCTATTATTAAAAAAAAGTGGAAAACCAGTCAAAACTCTGAAGTAGAATTATATCAGCTATATACATCTATGAAATTTTGTCAGTGAAAGCTACAGGCCAGATTTTCTAAGGGGCATCAAGCCAATATTATTTATCTGCAGTGACACTCATTTGCACACAATGATGTACAAAAACAGAAGCCATGCTTTCAAACTGTGGACCCAAATTTTAAGTCTTTCAAAGCAACTGATAAAAATAGCTTATTTAGCTGAAACATAAGAAACCTAATTTGTATATTCTATTTCAACTGACAGTAAAAGTTTTCTACATGCATTTATCAACCCCATTTACAAGACTCTTAAGGACAAAATTATATTTTCAAGATTCCTCATGAGTCTGAAATTCTCCTTCCTACATTCATGAAACCACCTGGAGGGAGAGTTCTGCATGTTGGGGAAGAAGATTACAATGATTCCTTACAAGTTTGTAAATTAATGGGGCTTTATTATATTCTCAGTGCATTTAGTTTATACATTTGATAGCACTGTGCCTAATCAATGTCTCCTATTTGTGTAGGTCTTTCAGACAGCAACAGGAGGGAAGCATTTGGCAGAACATGAAAGTGGGATTATAGAACCACAAAAACAGGTAATCAAGGGCAGGTTTAGTATTTTAAACAGTGAACTCATTTTTATGCATTGGCTGGATCTTGAATGTTTCAATTTCAACCATAACCTTTAGACACCGCCTAGAGAGGAGGCGGATTAAAACGCCCCCTCCCTCCGGGAGATATTTAGGGTGTTCCTGGTGGGCTTTCCCGTTCTGTGCCTCCTTAGGCAGCCTGCTCCGAACTGTCCCAAAAAGAGGCCGCTCACACGAAGTTTCAAAAAACAAAGCCACCCTTGCCCGAGGGCTGAGCCGAGCACTGGCTGGCAGCGGCGAGAAGGGCCCGGGCCGCGCGTGGGAGCGTTCCGTGGGGAACTGCAGCCGTAAGCAGGGGCCCTTCGCGTCTCCAGAAGAGCTCGGCCCCTTGCCCCCCACCCAGCGTCCGCGTCCCCTACGGACAGACACGGGCCATGTGCGCCTAGGGGGCCACCATTTCCTCCCAGGACGCCTTCAGATGGGGGAGGTCGCATGTTCCCTCCGACCCCCACACAGGACACCTATACATGTGGGGGAAGGGTGCATATCCCCCCGCCCCACGCACAGGGGGCCTGCTACTAGGGGAGGGTGCACCCCCACTCACGGCCGGGCGGCCCCTGGCGCACTCACCTCGAGGGTGATGGTTTTCCCGGTCAGGGTCTTCACGAAGATCTGCATGGCGCGGCTGGCACCTGCGGGCAAAGAGAGCGCGGTCAGATGAGCACACGGTGAGGGGAGCAGAGGGGGGTGGGGGAGAAGCGAACACTCACCACCAACCTGCTCGCGGAATGGCGGATGCCGGAAAGAGAGCCCAGCTCGGTCCGCACGGGGTTTCCAGCCTAGGGAAAGGAGGGACCTCCAGGCCGGCGCGCCACTGCGTGCGTGCGTGCGTGACTACAACTCCCAGCATGCACCGCCGGTACAAGGCACACCAGGGCTTCCTGGGGATTGTGGTTTCCATGTTGGCATGAAGGGGGACGTCTGAAAGGGCTGATGGGAGTTGTAGTCGGAAGTTGGGCGCGCAAGAGGGGAAGAAACTACATTTTCCACAATGCCCCTGACTGAACTCCTCCCTCCCTCCGCTCCTATAGAGCGTAGTTACCAGCAACGGCCGCTGCGGCCGACCGGGATGTGAATGGGCTGAAGTACCGCCGCGGCCTGAGTGGGGTCCGCGAGCTCAGTCTGCAGTTCCGCGGTAGCGAACAGCCGGAGAGCGGACTGGCCGGGGAGCTCGCCGGGTTCGCGGGTGCCGCGCTGCGGCCAGGGCCCGGCGCTGCGATTCGGGTTCGGCTCTGCGCTGTGATCCAAAACCCTGGCGCGGGCCCGACTCCTCCCCAGTGCCCCCAGCGTTGTTTGTGGGCTCCCCCTTGGTTTCTACGGCGGCGGGCCCGTGCGGGGAAGCCCTTAGCCGCGCCCCGCTGAGCTCAGTTCCTGAGCTGGCGCTGGGGATAAAGCAGAAAGGAGCAGCGAGGTCGGGTTGTGGGGTGATGCGGGAACTGTCTGTCCCAGCAGAACAGAAGGGGTTGCTACGCTCGGGCAAACCTGGGGCACTCAACGGGGGTAGCAGGAAAACATGGCTAGCCTAGGGCACATTCAGTTCTGCTAATGCCGGACTTCTGGGAAACGCCATAGAGGCATTCAGTAATAAATGCAGGGATTGGACTGGTTGACCTAGGAGCTTTAGGGCTTGTCTACACTACCCGCTGGATCAGCGGGCAGCGATCGATCCAGTGGGGGTCGATTTATCACGTCTAGTCTAGACGCAATAAATCAACCGCTAAGCACTCTCCCGTCAGCTGCGGTACTCCACCAGGGCGAGAGGTGCAGGCAGAGTCGACGGGAGAGCATCAGCCATCGACTTACCGCAGTGAAGTAGATCTAAGTACATCGACTTCAGCTATCTTATTCACATAGCTGAAACTGTGTAACTTACTGTAGATTGATTCCCCCCAGTGTAGACCAGGCCGCAGAGCCACCAGTGTGGAGCAACTTGCAGACTCGGGGTCTTTTGTAGCAAAATAGAGATGACTTCCACAACCGCCCTCTGATTAGTATCACCCCTGAGTGCCAGATGCAGTGAAAAATGGCTAGATTTGGAAGTGATGGTAGGGAAATGGTACAAAGTACATAGGAAAGAAACCTAGAACGGATGTTCATGAGATGTAATAGTTTATGTGGAAATAGTAAGAAAATCTTGTCTTTTTTAATAATGAAATATTTGATGGTAAGCATTAATAAAGAGCCAGAATAGATGAAGAATGGCACCACTTGACACATGAATATGAGTTGGTGTCTCATTTATACTACATTATTTTAACAGTCTCATCTTTTTGTTTAGGTTTTGACTGAAGCATTTACTTCTGTTGAAGAAAAGAGGGAACTGGGCTTAAATTTTCTATAAGAAATGAAAGTGTTGCTTTTCAACCATGTACACCCATAATATTGGAGTGAGCAGACATTCCGTTCTCCCTCCCATTGTTCCTGACAGTGATAAGAAATTTTTAGACAATATACAAGGATACATCATTACAGAAATTGAAAAAGTGGGTTGTACAGAACAAGGACCAGCTGAGGAGTATTACATTATATACAGTAATGTTTTTGACAAGGTAACAAAGCACTATAGGAAAATATTTTCTTTGTAAACAAGCAGTGGAAAGGGCTGCCAATCTTAGATGCACTGACAAACCGGAAGTGTTGTGTCATTTTTTTTTTTTAAATTAGACTTTAGATCAGGGGTCGGCAACCTTTCAGAAGTGGTGTGCCAAGTCTTCATTTATTCACTCTAATTTAAGGTTTCGCATGCCAGTAATGCATTTTAACATTTTTAGAAGGTCTCTTTCTATAAGTCTATAATATATAACTAAACTATTGTTGTATGTAAAGTAAATAAGGTTTTTAAAATGTTTAAGAAGCTTCATTTAAAATTAAATTAAAATGCAGAGCTCCCCCCCGGACCGGTGGCTGAGACCCGGGCAGTGTGAGTGCCACTGAAAATCAGCTCACGTGCCGCCTTTGGCACGCGTGCCATAGGTTGCCTACCCCTGCTTTAGATCAAAAACCTCAAAGGTATTTGGCCTCGTCAATGAAATCAATGGAAGTTAGGATTCTAAATACCTTTGAGAAGCTGGGTCTTAGTGCACACAAGAGTTTGGCTTGACAGCCCTGAAGACTGAATACCTGTTTTCATCCCCAAGACAGGTACAGCACTGGAAGCAGCAGTTTAAGCTTCCTCACCAATGTACTTCATCTCTGACCTGGAAATAGCGGGTTTAGGGGTGAAAGGGTATGCCTATGGAGACAGTGCTACAAGGCCAGATTCTCCCCCATATTAGGGCAGTTTTGTGCTGCTCTGGTATTTCAGAGCTGCACTAAAACCAGCATAGACTGCAATTATGCATGGATTACATTGTATGATCTCGCTACGCTATAGAGCCTTTATAGTGGCTTCTATACCACATCCTTCCTTGCCGTTGGCCCAAGGGGTATCATTGAGGGAAGAGGGTGGGAGCAGGGTGGATAAAAATCAATGATTTAAAAAAAAAAATCAAAAACTATTTAAAGGGCCAATGAAAACAAAAATTGTAAGTTGCAAACAAATTTCTTTGCCTACATTACAAACAAATTACTGAAAGAACTGTTAAAATAGTGAATATTTAAAAAATCACTTAGTGGCATTTTTACTGTTTTTTTGCATCTCTCTCATTTTGAACAATGAAAATCATTTTCACTTTTGTTTATAGTCAGTTTTTCTTTCAGATTTTTGGTGTTGCAACATTTGGATTTAAAAAACTTCAAATGAATGTTTGGGAGAGAGCTCCACTACATCTACGTATATATTAATATGTCTTGTAAATCTAAAGTAAATTCTCTATACATGGAGTAACAATCTTATACACAGTAAATTCATCACTAACAAAGTTTCTATTTATATAATGAAAATGCTCAAAAATTGCTTTTTTTGCTCTTTGTACTTTCAGTTGTTGGAACTGGTTCATTACCTCCTTTGTAGCTAAAAGCCTATATTGTGAAAGCTCAACACTGATGAATGTGTCTGTTTGCCAGAGCTGTGGGTGCAGCTGAACTGGCCGCATAGGGTATGTGGATGACCGCAGAGGCTTCCACTGTGGTCTGTGAATTTTCCTGTAAGAAAGACTATGCAGCTGTTTGCAAGCACAATGTAACTGGACCAGGTTTTCCAATTTCAGCATCATCCCTCGGTTCATTTTTTCACTGTGAATAGAAAATATACAATGAAATCAGGGTGGATTTGATTTAAATCAAATTGATTTAAAAAATCCAATGTAAATAAAAACTATGATTTTTTTATTTAAAAAAAAATCATTGACATTTATGCACCCTGCTTTTTGACAATTCATAAAACTTGTCTTATGTCATTCCAAATTGAATCAATTATCATCCAATCACACTTCTAGAGACCTATACAATGAATTTACTAGTTTGAAAAATGTCAGTTAGTTATATAGACTGAAGATTTAAAAAAAAAAAAAAAATCTACAGCAAGTTCCCAAATACCAGGGTGAATAAAAACCAATGATTTAAAAAAAAAAAAAATTTTAAAAATGGGCATTTTTTTATTTAAATAGTTTTTTTTCCTCAAAAAGCTTCTGTATAGATTATTTAGGTTAATCTTTCTATCTACCCATTTGTGCTTTGCTTTTTTCAGCTGCCAAGAGAGATGTAATGTACAGGAATCAAAACTGGGACTTCTTCATAGCTACTTTTTACATGCATGTAAAATCAGTTTTTGCATCCTTTGCATGCATGAGTAAGGGTTGCAGGATCAGCCCCCCAAATTGTGAGTTTGATCTAATGCTTTATGCTATTTAAAAAAACGTTGCCCTGGCCTGGTCCCTTCCTCCTTAGCCTTTCCAGAGCCGTAAGTGCTCTGAAGGCATCAGGCTTAGTACCTATTGGAGAAAGTGTCTCATGTTGCTGAAAAGTGGTTCTTCTAGCTGCATAAAGAATGTCCTGAAAATTATCCCTTAACTTTAATAATATCAGAGATTATTTAAACTGAAAGAAGTATGGAGTTCATTTGTCACCATTTATAGTTTGTGCACTTTCATCAGCTTGGGCAATGAAAACAGGCTGTCAGTTTTATGTTCTGCTTCTCATGCATTAGCACAGTGCTGCTGTTTGAAGTGTATACAGACACTCCCCGGGTCATGCAAACTCAATTTACGCAAATCCGTAAGCTTTTTTTTTTTTGGCGTAATTGTTGGGTATACGTTCCCAACTTATGCAAAATTGGACTTACACAAGGCATTCCGGAACAGAACGCTTGCATAAGTCGGGGAGCATCTATATTGTGTCCAATTGTTTCTATTTACTCTGACTGTTGTGCTGTTTGGAGGTTTGCGGGGAGTCTGGAGGGGTATTCCATTAACCACATCAATATATCGCATTTCAAATGGCAAAACATGTCTTCACAGATAATAGAGCATGTTACTGTGTACAAGAACATTCTGACTTCAGTCAAACAGGAGTATGATGCATTTATTGAAGCAATAAAAAAGGGCCAAAGGAATGCATTTTATCTTCATGGAAAATTGAAAGTTCTGGCATCTGAGCCTACAACTCTAATATATTATAGAAAAAGAACAATCCAACTTGAAGACAAGTAAGGCCACTTCTAATATATTGTGTAAAGCAACATGTGTGATACTAACTCTGATGTGTAAATCATTTTAAATGTAGCTCGTTTATCACAGTTGTGATTTTTAAAAACTAGTTTTATTATTTTATTATCCATTAGGTGGAAGTCCCAATTTAGATTTTTGTATTTCCAGGCCTGATTCTGCAATTCTTCTGCAGTTAAAACTCCCACTGAAATCAATGGAGATTTGGCCTGCATAAGTACTGCAGGATCAGGCACTTGAGTTAAACATATGCTGTTTCGCCACTTGTAAAATAAAGACAGCATAACTTCAAAGTGAAAGTTCATTGTCAAAATGTATTGTATTAGGATACTTTGTTTTATACTTCTCAAATTAAACTGAGGAAGAATTACTCACTTTCCCTCAGTCTACTATGTGGCTTTCTTTACTGTCCTATACTTTACTGGTGTCGTGTAGTTGCATGTATGTGATAAGATTATCAGAAGGTGCATGCCTCTACCCCAGGGGTTCTCAGGACACATTTTTTGGTGGTGTTAGAGTACGGCCACCAACTCTTGCTAGCGGCCGCTCTCACACTTTTCCCTAAAATACTTAATTAGCTTTAGGAAAAACAAATAAATATGCAGATAGATATGTCCAAAACATTGTTATTTATTTATTGCTAGCTAGAAATCACTTTTCACAACAGACTATTAACAAAAAAGCCAGTATCACTTTTTCACAGCAGACTTATTCGGCCCTGCCAAGCCTGGGGACAAATTAAGCCCTGGATGGGGGGCTGGGAGAGGCAGCGAGGGGCTGGAGCCTGGGGTCTACGGCCTCATAGTCAGAGCCCAGGGCTGGAGCCCAAAGTCCCTCTGCCAGAACCTGCTGCCCTGCCACCCCAGGGCTGAAGCCCAAAGACTGAGCCCCACTGCCCCCAGAAGTTGGGGAATTCACTGGCTGCCTGATCCTCCAGCGTTGTGCCCCAGGTGTTTCCAGAGGGGGCAGAGCCCAATCCCTGCTGGCAGCCCCAGCAATCAACACCAAGGTGGGGCATCCAGGAGCAACAGGGAAGGGGAGAGGCTGCTATTTTGCCACTCACCCCCACCATCACACCCCAGGAGGGTGTAGCCACAAGAAAAGCCCCTGGTGGCCACATTTGAGAAATGCTTTCTAGCCACAAACAGAATCAAATAGAATTAATATGGCATGTTAGGGAACACAAATAACTGAGAATGACAGAATAGTATTGTGACAAGCTTAGTATAGCTCGCCCTGATGATCTAGGATTCTAAAATGTAGAAAAGAAAATGGAGACTTCTTTTCTTTGTTGCAGGATAAAAGTTATCGAGAGAAATTCTGCTCGAATTCAAAATCTGATATTGAAAATAAGAAATATTAAGAAAGTGCCCTCTACAGAAGCTTTGACTCCAAGAAAAAAGATAAACCCTGCTAAGCCTATACCAGGTAAAGACCAATATTTTGTTAGGTAATCTGAGTATTTCTTTTGGATTAAAGCTTTGCCCTTAACTAAAGAGAAGCCACATACACAGAGGGCTGCAATGATCCTGTAAGGCACTAGCCCATGTTTGGGTGGTATGGAGCCTTGCTGACCCAGCGGAAGCTCTGGAAGGATGCATGCTTCAGGGAGGCATAATGCCTTCCAGAGCTCTTTGGTAGTCATGGGGAGCATGCTGACTGTTACAGAACTTGTGCCTCCTTGATTCTGGAGCCCATTTGTGCAACCTGGGGCATCCCTGACGTCTGATGTAACTTGTCACTGCTGCAATAGACCCTATTGGCAATTGCAGGAGTGCAGAATCACTAGAGCACAGGAAAACCTCAAAACCACTCCTTCCCCCGCTTCTATTCCTGTGTCTGTCCCTAGCCTACATTAGGATGTTCATTGTGGCAGGGCCTTCTGCAAGGGGTTGCAGAGCCAACTCGGGCTGCTGCACAGACCCTCTTGCACTGGGGGTGTTTCTTAGGATGGGGAGCTTACATCTGTTCCGTGTCCCATTTGGAGTCAGTGCAGCCAGGCCAGCATGAAGGGGTTGTAGAGCAGAGATGAATTCTCCCACTGAGCACAAGGGTTGATTGTGACCAACTCGTGTGTGGAAGTGCCAGAGGAGAAGGCTCCTCCCATCTTTCTCTCACATTGCTTAGAAGATGGTCACAATCTGGCCAGTAATGTTTGGTCAATACTTAACAAATGGAATCTAAATAGCTAGGTGTACATGTATAGTACATAACAAAGGCATTTGTACATTTGTTTCTAAGTCCTCACTGCTGGAACATTACACCAAAAACTAACAGATTCAATTACAGCTCTGGAATATTATTGAACTCTAAACTTTTATCACCTTCTATACATTTCCCCCCCCCACTTATTAATAGAGAAGGGCTCTAAAGTAAAGGGAAACTTGGATTATGTCTGAGCTGCAAAGTTCAGATCTTGTCTCTAAGACTGTCGTCTTCCTTTTATTCAGTGTTGATTTTCAGACTAGAGAACCCTAGCAAATTACATGTCTCACAGTTTCTGTATACACCTTGTGTGTTTATCACAATTAAGAGCTCATTAAAGACATTTCCTTCTTCAACAGGTCTGACTGTAAAAGAATCTCTCAGCTTAGATGCTCTTTCTAGACACCTTGCTCAGCTAGAAGGGAGAGTGCAGGAACTGAAAGCAGACATGATATCAAAATACATTCCTCTGGAGAACAAGGCTGGCCTAGAGCAGGAACTCAAGCACTCATTGGAACTACGAGATAAGGCAGAGGCAGTGAATGAGAAACTGAGACTTAGGTACAAGTGTTCATCCTACAGCATATCTTGTTTTTATGTTGGGGATATTCTCTACAGTGTTCTGTCACATAGATTTAGCTTTGGTACGTTATTGATTGTTATAGAGGTATTAACAATATCAGTATTAATTGTGCTCAGTACTTTGGAAAATTCATGGGAAGACATTCCTTGCCCCTAAGAGCTTATAGTCAACAGACAAAGAATGCAGTGTGGTAATGTAGGGTCAGGTCCTGGCCCCCTGCTCTGTTCATTGCTCCAGCAGCACAAAGGAGATAAAGAGCTGCCTCAAGTGGGCAGCCAGGGATTTCCCTGATGTAGGGGGAATACTTGGATGGCGGGTGACAGGTGATGAAGATCCTCTGCTGGCAAAGTGGCACTGAGGGGACCGCTCTAACTGCTATAAACTAGAGTAGCCCTTAGACTGCTTTAAATTACACTAGGGGCAGTTTTGTCCCGCACTCCCCCCATCACTTCCTAGATTGTGGGAGATGAAAGATGTCTTCAATAAATTGAGTGCAGCTTGCTGGGATCTGAACATCTGGCTCATAGTATGATGGTGATTTGAAGATGCATTCAATACAAATCAGTATAAGGCTTTTAATGACATAAATATGGCAGCGTTCCTTTGTTTGGTGGATTAATGATGCTTGGAAGAAGTGCATTTTGAAATCCTTTGAAAGGAGACAGTACCTTTTACATTAGGACAGACAAGGACTCCCATGTGTAATGGGCAGCAAAGAGGAAAGCACAAAGATGAAAGTAGGAGAAGGATACAAGGGAAGCAGTTGGGTGGAAGGGAGGGAGGGAGGGATTAGAATGAGAAGAGATGTGGGCAGAGGTCGAGCTTTATAGAACCTTGAAGTTAAGCGTTAGCTTGAACTTGATCCTTCATAGGGAACTTCGTAGGGAACTACTGAGGAGTTACACTGATCCTGACGAAATGTTCGATTCCCTCTTTGACTGTTTATAGTTATAATAGAATTACATTGGTTGCAAATGCTGTGTCTGCCTGGGCAAAATCTGACAAGAGCACCTCCTTGCAAGAACTACTCTCTCAAGTCATGGAAAAGAAGGAAGTTGTAAAAGGTAAAACCAATACAAATAAAAGGACAATATTATGAAGCATGGAAAATATGGGACCAGATACTCAGCTGATGTAAATTAGTCTATTTCCATTGATATCAATGGGGCCATGCAATCTTATACTAGCTGAGAATCTGGCCTATAAATTTGTATTTTGCTTTTTTAAATGTGTACTGAGATTTTCAAAGGGGCATGAAAGAATTAAGTGTCCAAATCCCATTTAGAGTCAGTGGAAGTTGGGCCCCTAATTCCTTTAGGTCCCTTTGAAAGTCCTATCCCTAATGATCTTGGGTCATCCATTTCCCCCATGCATGGTGATGCATGTGTCCAGCATTTAGGAAAATAAGATTTTTGCCCAGAAATCTGATAAAGGTATAGAAAAATATTCACCAGAGTTATACAGGGATGACTTTGGTCTATGATGTTTTACTACAGTTAAGATGAAGGTGAGGTGTCCAGAGGTGGTTTATACAATCTCCACCTCTCATGTGCTACCCAAATCCCTCACCTTTTTTTCCAGAGTCACAGAGGTCTCCTGCTGCTAGTACTTCAAATCATCCAGGTTATTTAGGCAAGTAAAGTAGAGATGGCGAAGGATCTTTAAAATGTTTTCCAGCCGATCGCCTTAGGCCTTCTGACATGTTCAACCTTTTTATGAGCATTAAGCACACTCCCAAAACTGTCAAGATCATCTCAGGTGCTGCATGAGTAGAGTGCAGTGGCACGCTTGGCATCAAATTGAATCTTACTTGTTGCTCTCAACTTGTATTGTTAGACAGATCGGGGAACATACCTCTTATGTTCCTCCACTCTGCCCCTTCTAATGGGCTTTTAGATTGTGGGTCAAATTCTGCTCCCATTTACAGCCCTGTAAATCTATGCACTGAATTCAGTGGAATTACATGGGTGTAACTGAAATCAGAATCTGTCCCTATGTCTGTTGTTCGCTGCTAGTTGGAGTTTAAAGTGTGGTCTCCACCCTTGTCCCAGAGCTAAGAGCCAAATTCTGCCCTGACTGACATTCTGTGCAGCTGCATTGGTTTCAGGTGGAACTGTAGAATGTTTCAGTGAGTAGAATTTGGTCCTTAGGGTGTCACCTCTCATTCCTAATCTCTGACAGCCTTAGAGTATGTGTCTGGGGACACAGACAGGGAAACTTTGTTCTAGAATTTACCTGGCCTGATTGAAATTGTTTCCTAATTACATTTCCAATTATGGGAGACTTCTTCAGTCTTGTCAACGCATGAAAAATGCATTAGTTTATATAAGGTCCCTTTCCTGCTTGCTAATGCAAAAGAGCCTGGCTAAAACTTTAAACCCATCTTTCTTGAAAGACACATTTCTATGGATCAAAATCTATTCTCTTTTTGTACTCTTGCAGTGTTAATGCTGGTTTTCTCTATTGAAATAATAACACATTTACCTCCCATTGATGTGTCTAACTTTCAGCTGCTGCTGCCTTTAGCATCTCTCATATATTTGAACATGACCCCAGCAAGAGTAAAGAGGCTGAAGATTTGCTTGAATATATTGAAAGGTAAATAGAATGCAACTCTTATATTCTACTCTGTGTAAGCAGTTTACAGCATTACAAAGTTTGGATAATATATCATGTTTAATGCAGTCCTCCAGGGCAAATTAGGATTTTGTAAAAAGAGCACTCTTTTCTTCTTTTTGTGAATTTCTGGTGTTTGTAAAATGTGCTTGCTAGCCTGACAGCCCTGCTGACCTACATCAGTTGGTTATCCACAGACCAGATGCAGCAAAAGCAGCTTTTCCACACTGCTCTACTCATATGCTTCAACCCTGTCCTGGAAGATCACTTTTGGGGCAGAAAGGGTAGTTTGAACTTTATGGCCCATTCCATCCTTGGCCTCTTTGCTGAAACTGCCAGCAAAGGTACTAGCAGTGGAGGTGGGTTTTTTTTGGTGATATGAACACCTCTGAGGCGATTACCTTGGTCTAGAGTTTTTCCTAAAGATGCCGATAAGTACCTAGTACGATTTTCAAAAGCACTAGGTGCCTGTTGAGAGCTAGGTGCTTTTAAAAATCCCACTGAGTGCCTGTCTTCATCTTTAGGTGCCTAAATATCTTTAAAACTCTTGCAACTAAGAAGTGGAATGAGATCATAAATTCATTTCACACAGTCCACTGAACAGCCATTACATGGTAACAGCTTCCAGGTACTACCAACCTAGATTGGATTTGGCCTTAGTTTGATCCGTGAGCTGAAAGGCCATATTCCATTATACCAGTCCCTCCCAAATCAGCATCTTAAACATAACATTCATTGAAATCTAACTGCAACAGTTTCTTTCTGGAGATCAATATTTGTTAATCCAACAGCAGTGCGGCAAGTTAGGCTTTCAGGAGAAAACCTAATTGACACAATCAGGAGGTGAATGGTAATAGAGGCATAGCCAGTTTTAGTAGGGACATTTCAGGGGGTTAATCATAGGCTATCATTATTATAGTCTAGATGTGGTTTCCCTTAACGGAGTAATCTGGGACAAGATTGCACCCCTACTGCCCTCAGATACACTGGGAGGGGATGCAGAGAGACCATGTGGTTGATGGAGCCCTGAGGAGGAATTCTGGCTGGGAGCAAATGCCATAGTAGCAACTTGGCCACCCTTTGAACAAGTGCACTGTACTCTGTCCTCCGTGCCCAGCTGGCGATAAAAGCCAGTGTGGAAACCACGGCACCAGCTTTCCCTGTCCTCCCTGCCTGCTAGCAGCACTGAGGGGGATCAGGGATGACACTATCCAACAGCCATTCTTAGCACAAAGGGGAAACTTCTTGCACCCTCCCTCCCCCAGGAGCCCATGCAGAGGCTGAGCAGAATACAGGCAGAATCTCACCATTGAATAGTTAATGCAGATGTAGACAACTTTCTGGGGCACCCTCTTGCGCAACTGGTGTTGTGTGCTGTGCAACCTGATTTCCTCATTTAAATGCCTTGTCAAGCCTCCTTTCTTTTGGTGAGCTTTCCATTGATGATCCACTTCCTGAACACCATTGTGGACACTGTGTAAGTTGCTAGGCAGTGGTCAGCATTCTACGATCCAGTGTGTAGTGCCTATACTGATGATGTGTACCAAAATTAATACTAAAAGATGAAGGTGAGGGGAAAAAGTAATTTGGGGAACTGAGAACCACTCAGGACTGCCACTTGTTGTCACCAGATTTTTTTTCATACAGAAGGACTAGATATTTTAAAATATTCTTTGTATTAAAGCTGTGGTATTGCCCATGTCTTTGACATTTGATTCTAGGCTTTCTGGAATTCCTTCCTTGGCTAGTTCACCACATCATCAACTGATCATTTCTTTTTCTTTTTTTTGTGTCAGTGCTATATTACATTGTCTTTTCCTTCATCTGTCCTAGATTCAATGAATTATTTTCATATGGTCAGTATGAGGCTGCAGCAGTTTATGCTGCAAACTGTCCTAGAGGAATTCTCCGCAATGAAGAAACCATGATGAAATTTAAGGGTATGGAATTTAGATGGAAATACTGTTGGTCAGATTCTCAGCTGGTGTAAATTGACATCACTATTGATTCAAATAGTGCGATACTGACTTACGCCTGCTGAGAATCTACCTCTATTACTCATGTTGAAAGAAGCCTTGAAGGGACAAATGTGAATTACTTATGTGTGTTTGGAATTTACATTTAACACTTCAAAGTAAAAATAAAAACAACCTAAGGGTGTGCTGCGATAAAAAATGCATGGCACAAGGTCTCCGAGCCCAGGTCATAGAATATCAGGGTTGGAAGGGACCTCAGGAGGTCATCTAGTCCAACTCCCTGCTCAAGCAGGACCAAATCCCAACTAAATCATCCCAGCCAGGGCTTTGTCAAGCCTGACCTTAAAAACCTCTAAGGAAGGAGATTCCACCACCTCCCTAGGTAACCCATTCTAGTGCTTCACCACCCTCCTAGTGAAAAAGTTTTTCCTAATATCCAACATATATCTCCCCCCCTGCAACTTGAGACCATTACTCCTTGTTCTGTCATCTGGTACCACTGAGAACAGTCTAGATCTATCCTCTTTGGAACCCCCTTTCAGGTAGTTGAAAGCAGCTATCAAATCCCCCCTCATTCTTCTCTTCTGCAGACTAAACAATCCCAGTTCCCTCAGCCTCTCCTCATAAGTCATGCGCTCCAGACCCCTAATCATTTTTGTTGCCCTCCGCTGGACTCTTTCCAATTTTTCCACATCCTTCTTGTAGTGTGGGGCCCAAAACTGGACACAGTACTCCAGATGAGGCCTCACCAATGTCGAATAGAGGGGAATGATCACATCTCTCCATCTGCTGGCAATGCCCCTACTTATACAGCCCAAAATGCCGTTAGCCTTCTTGGCAACAAGAGCACACTGTTGACTCACATCCAGCTTCTCGTCCACTGTAACCCCTAGGTCCTTTTCTGCAGAACTGCTTCCTAGCCATTCGGTCCCTAGTCTGTAACAGTGAATGGGATTCTTCTGTCCTAAGTGCAGGACTCTGCACTTGTCCTTGTTGAACCTCATCAGGTTTCTTTTGGCCCAATCCTCTAATTTGTCTAGATCCCTCTCTATCCTATCCCTACCCTCCAGCGTATCTACCACTCCTCCCAGTTTAGTGTCATCTGCAAATTTGCTGAGAGTGCAGTCCACACCATCCTCCAGATCATTAATGAAGATATTGAACAAAACCAGCCTCAGGACCTACCCTTGGGGCACTCCGCTTGAAATGGGCTGCCAAGTATACATGGAGCCGTTGATCAATACCCGTTGAGTCCGACGATCTAGCCAGCTTTCTATCCACCTTATAGTCCATTCATCCAGCCCATACTTCTTTAACTTGCTGGCAAGAATACTGTGGGAGACCATATCAAAAGCTTTGCTAAAGTCAAGGAATAACACATACACGGCTTTCCCCTCATCCACAGACCCAGTTATCTCCTCATAGAAGGCAATTAGGTTAGTCAGGCATGACTTGCCCTTGGTGAATCCATGCTGACTATTCCTGATCACTTTCCTTTCCTCTAAGTGCTTCAGAATTGATTCCTTGAGGACCTGCTCCATGATTTTTCCAGGGACCTAGGTGAGGCTGACTGGCCTGTAGTTCCCCGGATCCTCCTTCTTCCCTTTTTTAAAGATGGGCACTACATTAGCCTTTTTCCAGTCATCTGGGACCTCCCCCAATTGCCATGAGTTTTCAAAGATAATGGCCAATGGCTCTGCAATCACATCCGCCAACTCCTTTAGCACCCTCGGATGCAGCGCAGCTGGTCCCATGGACTTGTGCTCATCCAGTTTTTCTAAATAGTCCCCAACCACTTCTTTCTCCACAGAGGGCTGGTCACCTTCTCCCCATACTGTGCTGCCCAGTGCAGCAGTCTGGGAGCTGACCTTGTTCGTGAAGACAGAGGCAAAAAAATCATTGAGTACATTAGCTTTTTCCACATCCTTTGTGACTAGGTTGCCTACCTCATTCAGTAAGGGGCCCACACTTTCCTTGACTTTCTTCTTGCTGCTAACATACCTGAAGAAACCCTTCTTGTTACTCTTAACATCTCTTGCTAGCTGCAACTCCAAGTGTGATTTGGCCTTCCTGATTTCACTCCTGCATGCCTGAGCAATATTTTTATACTCCTCCCTGGTCATTTGTCCAATCTTCCACTTCTTGTAAGCTTCTTTTTTGCATTTAAGATCAGCAAGGATTACATTAAGCCAACCTGGTCGCCTGCCATATTTACTATTCTTTCTACACATCGGGATGGTTTTTCCTGCAACCTCAATAAGGATTCTTTAAAATATAGCCAGCTTTCCTGGACTCCTTTCCCGCTCATGTTATTCTCCCAGGGGATCCTGCCCATCAGTTCCCTGAGGGAGTCAAAGTCTGCTTTTCTGAAGTCCAGGGTCCGTATTCTGCTGCTCTCCTTTCTTCCCTGTGTCAGGATCCTGAACTCGACCATCTCATGCTCACTGCCTCCCAGGTTCCCATCCACTTTTGCTTCCCCTACTAATTCTTCCCGGTTTGTGAGCAGCAGGTCTAGAAGAGCTCTGCCCCTAGTTGGTTCCTCCAGCACTTGCACCAGGAAATTGTCCCCTACACTTTCCAAAAACTTCCTGGATTGTCTGTGCACCGCTGTATTGCTCTCCCAGCAGATATCAGGGTGATTAAAGTCTCCCATGAGAACCAGGGCCTCTGATCTAGTAACTTCTGCTAGTTGCTGGAAGAAAGCCTCGTCCACCTCATCCCCCTGGTCTGGTAGACCACCAGACTCCCACCACGACATCACCCTTGTTGCTCACGCTTCTAAACTTAATCCAGAGACTCTCAGGTTTTTCTGCAGTTTCAAACTGGAGCTCTGAGCAGTCATACTGCTCTCTTACATACAATGCAACTCCCCCACCTTTTCTGCCCTGTCTGTCCTTCCTGAACAGTTTATATCCATCCATGACAGTACTCTAATCATGTGAGTTATCCCACCAAGTCTCTGTAATTCCAATCACATCATAATTCTTTGACTGTGCCAGGACTTCCAGTTCTCCCTGCTTGTTTCCCAGGCTTCTTGCATTTGTGAATAGACACTTAAGATAACTCGCTGATCGTCCCACTTTCTCAGTATGAGACAGGAATCCTTCCCTCTTGCGCTCTCCTGCTCGTGCTTCCTCCCGGTAACCCATTTCCCCACTTACCTCAGGGCTTTGGTCTCCTTCCCCCGGTGAACCTAGTTTAAAGCCCTCCGCACTAGGTTAGCCAGCCTGCTTGCGAAGATGCTCTTCCTTCTCTTCATTAGGTGGAGCCCATCTCTGCCTAGCAATCCTTCTTCTTGGAACACCATCCCATGGTCAAGGAATCCACAGCCTTCTCTCTGACACCACCTGCATAGCCATTTGTTGACTTCCACGATTCAATGGTCTCTACCAGGGCCTTTTCCTTCCACAGGGAGGATGGACGAGAACACCATTTGTGCCTCAAACTCCTTTTTCCTTCTTCCCAGAGCCACGCAGTCTACAGTGATCTACTCAAGGTCATTCTTGGCAGTATCATTGGTGCCCACATGGAGAAGCAGGAAGGGCTAGCGATCCGAGGGCTTGATGAGTCTCAGCAGTCTCTCCATCACATCATGAATCCTAGCTCCTGGCAAACAGCACACTTCTCGGTTTTCCCAGTTGGGACGGCAGATAGATGACTCAGTCCCCATTAGGAGGGAGTCCCCGACCATCACTACCTGTCTCCTTCTCTTGAGAGTGGTGGTCAGGTGCTATTGCAATGCAAATAATAAATAATAATATATCAATAATAAAAGAAGGATCAAAGCAAGGAAACTGGGTTAAAGTTGCCTTTACTGTTAACTACAAAACCGACATCCTCTGCAGAAAGTTCTATAGGTGTATTTTCAAAGTGATATGCAGGCATTTCACTAGGCAACTCCATGTAGACTCAGTGGTTTAAATCCACACATTTTGCTATGAAAATTTGCCTTTAGGTGTCCACAGATAATGCCCAATCATGTGATGTGCCACCATCTTCTGTACTGAGGAGCCTCAACTTTCATTGACTAGCATGGCAGCAGAGGGGGCTCAGCATCTTGCAGGATTGAGCCTTTAGTTGGAATTTGTCCAGGGGATTCTGAGGACATCAGCAAAGCAAAACAACAAAACCAACAACAAACAAACAAACAAACAAAAAACCTATTGGAAAACTTAAAATGCTATTTTTCACAATTTTTGCTCAGTGACTTTCCTTTCCCTCCTTCTAGCTCTTGGTGCTGTTAAAGGGAGGATTCTACCTTTGCTGAGATATTTTGAGGCCCTCATAAGCTCAAGTGCTGCAGTTAAACACCCTCTGTGTGCAGCCATGACTCTGGAAGCAATCAAATGTGCATTGTTTGAAAAACAGTTAAATCTCGTTATGCACTGGGTCACACAGCAAAGGTAAGCAGGCCTGTAGTGTACTTGGATTCATATGAGTATGTGCCCTTCCCCTGTGAAAGTTGCATTCATGCTTTTCCTAAGTGATCAGGCCTTTCCTGTTTTTAAAAAAAAAAAAAATCACTCTCCTTTTCTTGTGAATTAGAATCATGCAAACACAATATCACAAAATGGCAATCTCACAGATACATTACTTTGATGCCATTTATTAAATTCACCGTGGTATACATCAAGACAAATGAACAGCATGAAAAGCTATTTTTGCAGAATGCAATATTTAATTTAAGATATCAGCCATGTTAGATCTCTGTAGATCAAAATTTTGTTTCAGGCCCTTTTTACTGTAGTAAAAAGTTATGTGAAAATCAGATTGAGAGACCGTTTTTTGTTCTGGTACCATTTTTTAAACATTAGACATCTGCAGTTATTGGAAAAGCTAGAAGTTTTGGTTTTACTCTTATATGTGTCTGTTTCTATAATAACAGTAGTATCCAGGGCCGGCTTTAGGCCAATTCCCCCAATTCCCTGGAATCGGGTCCCACGCCTAAGAGGGCCCTGCGCCTTAGGCGCCTTTTTAATTTTTTTTACTCATCCGGCGGCGGTCCTGGTCTTCGGCAGCACTTCGGCGGTGGCGGGGTTCTTCACTCGCTCCGGGTCTTCGGCGGCATTTCGACGGCGGGGGGTCCTTCAGTGCCGCGGGAGACCCGGAGCGAGTGAAGGACCCTCCGCCACCAAAGTGCCGCCGAAGACCCGGACCGCCGCCGGTATTCGAATCGGGCCCCGCAGTTTCTAAAGCCAGCCCTGGCAGTATCTATACAGTATTTAGTAGAGTTACTTCAAGAGACATCTGAACTGGAAACTCAAAGCTATCCTCCACTCCCTGGATTTCATTTGTGGGGGTTGAAGTATTCAAATTTGAATCTCCAGAACTAAAAGTGCCTCTGCAATTTTGCTCTTGGATCAAATCCTAAACTGGAAGGAACCTATTTTTCCAGATCCAGTTCAGATGCATCTTAAAATAGTGGAAATCCCACAAGAACAGTTTGGGAGATTTCCACTGTTCAGCATGGCATTAATCTAATTAGAATTCTGACATATGGGGCATTTCTCTTTATGGCTTATCCTACCACATGCAGTAATCTTTCCAAAAGAGCCATTATTGCATATTTTATCACTAGAATTATAGTCATTGCTAAATCAATAGGACACTGGAAATTATGTTGTCATGTTGAAATGTCAAGCCAGGCTTTGTATATGCAGGAGGACAGGAAACCTACATCCTTTTGCCAAAACTATAAAGTTAGTAAAGATGTCTTAGCGTAATGCACACTCTGAAGTGCTTTATTATGACTTTAGAATGGGACTGTACAAATATTAAAAAATTCTAAAATTACTTGAATTGTAGGCAGAGCTGGTAGTGACACCAAAGTTAAGGGTGCCTAACACTTTCCATCATAAGAGCCCATTTTCAATTGCTTCTACTTTGCAAAGCTTTACCTATTCAGGCTGAAGTTTTCCATGCCAGATGTCTGCCTCAGTCTGAATTTCTTTGCAAAGTTTAAACAAAACCATTTCTGAGAATGATATTAGAGAAAAGTAGGTTGTTTTGCCAATGTTAAAAAAAAATTCTTCTCAACATTTCTTTGAAGAGTTCTGGAGCCTGAACTCCAAGTTGGAGTATGAACTTGAAATTTGTCAGAGTAGCATTGGAGTCAGGGAGGTGTTTTTTCCTGCCCCTGAGGCAGTCCGTCCAAATTTGGCCAAGTTATAAGCATCTGAAATCTCCAGACATTTTGTCTGCACTGAACTTGCTCTAGCCCCACACAGTTCCTTCATGCCAGCTGCACTGAGTATCCTCTGAGGTTCTTATGTGTCTACCCGACAGAATGCACTGAGTAGGTTCCCAACTCAACAGCAGCAGACTCTTTGCCTGACTTGCCAGGTGTCACAAAGTAGGCATAACACACATTTCCCTTCCCCATACACATCCCTGCACCCCAACTGGAATTGTAGAACAAACTTGGCCTATTTAGTTAATGAATATTGTGAAAGTATGTTTATATATTTCTTTGTATTGAATAGTGCATTCACGTCCCAGTTTTTCTTTTGTTCATCTTTATGCTTCAGTCTCTTTGCTTTTTTGCGTGGAGGGAGGGAATCATCACATGAGTCCCATTGCCAATGAAATTAATAAAATTTTGGGACCTCTAGAAGAAAGGAAGACAGTTGCTTCCCTGGGGCCACATTCTGCCTTCAGAGATCATAGAATCATAGAATATCAGGGTTGGAAGGGACCTCAGGAGGTCATCTAGTCCAACCCCTTGCTCAAAGCAGGACCAATTCCCAACTAAATCATCCCAGCCAGGGCTTTGTCAAGCTGGGCCTTAAAAACCTCCAAGGAAGGAGACTCCACCACCTCCCTAGGTAACGCATTCCAGTGCTTCACCACCCTCCTAGTGAAATAGTGTTTCCTAATATCCAACCCAGACCTCCCCCACTGCAACTTGAGACCATTGCTCCTTGTTCTGTCATCTGCCACCATTGAGAACAGCCGAGCTCCATCCTCTTTGGAACCCCCCTTCAGGTAGTTGAAGGCTGCTATCAAATCCCCCCTCATTCTTCTCTTCTGGAGACTAAACAATCCCAGTTCCTTCAGCCTCTCCTCATAAGTCATGCGCTCCAGACTGTGGGTGTTGCACATGCACATCTGACAATTGAATTACACCATCAGAGACAATCATGAGAGTCTTACTTGGTTCATGTTTCTGGCTAAGAGACGGGCATTACAGCCTTGGGAAAAGGAAGATATTCAAATACGGCCTTTGCCAACAAATAAACTGGGTTTGCATTAGCAGAGCTTTTCAAAGGGGTGGGCATGAGAGCTGGAAACATCAAATACCAATATAAACGGGAAGAATGCAGATCCGTTTTTATTTATCCTTCCATTTAGTTTAAACTGAATTAGCTCATGATCACTCAAACCACGGTTGTCCTTTACAACCCATTCTTCTATGAGGTCCTCACTACTCATCAATACCAAATCTAAAATGGCATCACCTCTTGTTGGTTCAGCAACTATTTGGTGAAGAAATCTGTCAGCTATCACATCCCGGAAAATCAGGGCCCTACTATTATTAGTAGCACTTGTCCTTCAATCTGTATCTGGGAAGTTAAAGTCTCCCATAATCACACAATTACCAGTAGAATTTATTTCATTAAAAATATTAAAGAGGTCTCTATCCATTTCCCTTCCCCATACACATCCCTGCACCCCAACTGGAATCACACAAATACAGGAGAGCTGCAAGGGCTGCAGTTGCCCGTTCCAACCACCAATGGCTAACATGGCACCAGGCATTGGTGAAGAGGCAGTCTGTTCTGTGCTCTTAGATCTCTGCCTGCTGTGGCCCAAGCATGTGGAAGGGGAAGGAGGAAACAACCTAATTCAAAAGCAGAGTGGGGCACAATGACAGAGGGGCACAAGAGCTGAAGGGGAGCAGTCAGTCTGGTATTTTCACACACAATCCAGTTCTACTGTACCTGATTCTGAAGTGCTCCAGAGTTATGAAAACACACTAATAACTATCTGGTTTGTTTTCTTCAGGCTGACGTTTTGTGAGGCAGCAGGGGATGTGATTTATGACTATGGGGAAGTGGAACCATTCAACAAGTCCAAGTGCTTGGCTTTGGCTCAGATTGCCTACAGTCAGTGTGGCGTGCACAAGAAAGCTGCTCTGTGCTTGTGTAAACAGGGCCAAATTTGTGGAGCAATGGATTATATACAGCAATTCAAACAGCTCACTTTAGGTAATCACAGAGCATTTATTATATTGTCTTTCATCATTTTTCTACCAAATGTTTATTTCAGGTTTAAAAATTAAATCTTATCATGGTGACATTTTGTACTAAATTTTTAAATGATACATTTTAAATTCACACGAAAAATCCAATTCTGTTCTCATTGAGTCTAATGGAAGCAGTATTTGGCTCTTAACATGCCACTGCATATGTAAATAATATAAATAACTAGAAATGTTACCCTAAAAGCAACTAAAGTGACTAATTCAGTTGGAAATAAGGAATTTCTTCAGAGAATCGAGCTTCAGTAGCTCCCGATTGATCTGCCATAGAGACTAATGTGAGATTGGCAGAGGACTCCATAGCCTAAAGTTTCAAAATCTAAGAGGCTAGTTTGGCCTATCTGTAGTTTTAGCATAGATTCATTAATCTGATAACTAGAGGCTGCAAAGAAATTCTTTAAATATGATAATGGAAACTGAGATGACTGCCTAATGAGTTCTTAGGGTCATTTGACCCTGGCAAATCATAATGGCACCATTTTACACTCTGTACACAAGCTGCACTGCAGTGTAGAATCAGGCCCTCTGAGAAGATGTCTATAAAGCTGATTCTGACCGTTAAGCATGCCCAGCCTCTGTCTTGGCAAAGCCCTTCTCGCCAAACTTGACATAGAATGTCGTGAGTGAGTTCCTCTGTCTAGTTTGACATGAAAATGTCCTGAGGTTTTTATCTGATGGGCTAAAATCCTTAAAATATCCATCGTTTGTTTCTTTTGACACCAGTGTATTAGATTCTGTTGTCTCCAAAAGAATCATGTTTAAAAGCTGTCTGACTGCATCTGGCATTGTCATTGCATAGCAGACCTGCAACTTCAAGGTCTTTTAAAGCCTAAGGAATATTGGCCAAACTAGGAGTGTTTTAATTCACTAACCCCTTTAATTTATTTTTGGATTTCTCTACTAGTTATTATTCACATTTCTCATTAAGTATTTTATTTCTTGCTTTCTCTTGCTATTCTTCCCAACTTTTTATGTATGTGTGTATATATGTGTCTATACATTTATAGACACACATTATGTAGCATTTCATTATCTTTTATAAATAGATAATGGTGTATATTTTTATAGCAACATCCCTGAGGTCAGAGTCCCTGTGAGTAGGGGTGTCTGTTGCAGCTTGTAACTTTGGAGAAGAAAAAATAATTTAGCTGTAATAATTATTCTTTTAAGATTTAGTTAGATGTAATAGATCAACCCACAACCACTACCCATCTCAGGTGGGACTTCTAGAATCTTTTTTTTAATGTTTCCAAATTATGCACATTTCCAATTTGGAAGCTCTGCTCTGGAGCCAATATTGAGCAGTTAAACTATAGAAAACCTCCTCACCGCTCTCATGCTAGGAACATGGGTATAAGATTGAAGAACTACTACAGCTCTGTATTTTAGATAATATATTTTAGAAGTAAATACTTTTCTCTTTTGTCAAACTATAATCAGATTAATTCTGCATCCAAATACATTGACTGAAGTCCTGATTCTTCAAGCACTTAGACACACAGAACAAGTAAAACAAAGCATATGCCTAAATTTTAGCAGGATTAGGCCTACATTTGGAAGTGAAGACACTTGATCAGTTATGATGGAAAACACGGTTGAACACACAACTAGACAATCATGTCCTATACCCACAGGGGTGAAATCCTGGCCCCAGTGAAGTCAACAAGGGTTTTGCCAGTGGAGCCAGGATTTCACTCCATATGTTTCTGCTCTCATTTAATCACATTTCCTTATAGCTTTGTATTGAAAGCGCATGCAGTTGCATGCCTTTTTAGATGTACACTTGCTGTTTTTTACCTTTACAAAAGAGATGCCCCCCAGGTATTAATACATACTCTAGGTTAAATAATAAGTAAAAAGTGATTTTATTAAATACAGAAAGTAGGATTTAAGTGGTTCCAAGTAGTAACGGACAGAACAAAGTGAATTACCAAGCAAAATGAAATAAAACACGCAAGTCTACGCCTAATACTGTAAGAAAACTGAATACAGATAAAACCTCACCCTCAGAGGTGTTCCAGTAAGCTTCCTTTTACAGACTAGTCTCCTTTTAGTCTGGGTCCAGCAATCACTCACACCCCCTGTAGTTACTGTCCTTTGTTCCAGTTTCTTTCAGGTATCCTTGGGTGTGAGCCAGCTGAAGACAGAATGGAGGGGTCTCCCAGGGGTTTAAATAGACTTTCTCTTGTGGGTGGATACCCCTCTCTCCCCCTGTGTAGAATTCCAGCTACAAGATGGAGTCTTGGAGTGACATGGGGAAGTCACATGTCCGTGCATGACTCAGAACTTACAGGTAGCAGCCATGGTTCACATGCTGCCTTGACCATCCTCAGTCTTCTCATGTGGATTGGAGCCTTCCAAGATCCATTGTCCGTTAAGTGCTTCTTGATTGGGCACTTAACTTGCATATTCTTTTCTCAAGAAGCTGACCAAATGCCTTACTGAGGCTATTTAAAAATCAAGCAAGTATATAGCCAATATTCATAACTTTGAATACAAAAATGATTACATGCATACAAATAGGATGAATAGATTCAGTAGATCATAACCTTTGCAGAGATATGTTACATGGCATGCGTAGCGTAAAACATATTCCAGTTATGTCATATATACATCCGTAAGCATATTTCCATAAAGCCTTAGGGGTGCACCGTCACAGGTGGGAAAAACAAAGGTGATGAAAGAAGTGAAGATATGTTCTGAAAGATCAAAGAATGCTGTTTTGTGAATGCAAACTAATGAAAATGTTGATAGATTTTAAAATGTTGGTTACACAAGTTCAGATTGCCAGTTGCCAAAAACTCAAGATGACACTAATCTTGTCAAAAATTTTGCCAGTGTATTTTAAATTAAAATGGGATTTCCTTCAACATCAGGCATGCATGTATATTTGCTCCACCTCTTTTTTGTCTTGAGCGAACCCATTTATTGTGGCAAATATAGATAAAATTCTGTTCACTATTTATTTTTGAGTTGAGTATCATTCATGGATCATAGAATCATAGAATATCAGGGTTGGAAGGGACCTCAAGAGGTCATCTAGTCCAACCCCCTGCTCAAAGCAGGACCAATTCCCAACTAAATCATCCCAGCCAGGGCTTTGTCAAGCCGGGCCTTAAAAACCTCCAAGGAAGGAGACTCCACCACCTCCCTAGGTAACGCATTCCAGTGCTTCACCACCCTCCTAGTGAAATAGTGTTTCCTAATATCCAACCTGGACCTCCCCCACTGCAACTTGAGACCATTGCTCCTTGTTCTGTCATCTGCCACCACTGAGAACAGCCGAGCTCCATCCTCTTTGGAACCCCCCTTCAGGTAGTTGAAAGCTGCTATCAAATCCCCCCTCATTCTTCTCTTCTGGAGACTAAAGAATCCCAGTTCCCTCAGCCTCTCCTCATAAGTCATGCGCTCCAGACCCCTAATCATTTTTGTTGCCCTCCGCTGGACTCTTTCCAATTTTTCCACATCCTTCTTGTAGTGTGGGGCCCAAAACTGGACACAGTATTCCAGATGAGGCCTCACCAATGTCGAATAAAGGGGAACGATCACGTCCCTCGATCTGCTGGCAATGCCCCTACTTATACAGCCCAAAATGCCGTTAGCCTTCTTGGCAACAAGAGCACACTGTTGACTCATATCCAGCTTCTCATCCACTGTGACCCCTAGGTCCTTTTCTGCAGAACTGCTACCTAGCCATTCGGTCCCTAGTCTGTAGCAGTGCATGGGATTCTTCCGTCCTAAGTGCAGGACTCTGCACTTATCCTTGTTGAACCTCATCAGGTTTTTTTTGGCCCAATCCTCTAATTTGTCGAGGTCCCTCTGTATCCGATCCCTACCCTCTAGTGTATCTACCACGCCTCCTAGTTTAGTGTCATCTGCAAACTTGCTGAGAGTGCAGTCCACACCATCCTCCAGATCATTAATAAAGATATTGAACAAAACCGGCCCCAGGACCGACCCTTGGGGCACTCTGCTTGAAACCGGCTGCCAACTAGTCATGGAGCCATTGATCACTACCCGTTGAGCCCGACGATCTAGCCAGCTTTCTATCCACTTTACAGTCCATTCATCCAGCCCATACTTCTTTAACTTGGCGGCAAGAATACTGTGGGAGACTGTATCAAAAGCTTCGCTAAAGTCAAGGAATAACACATCCACTGCTTTCCCCTCATCCACAGAGCCAGTTATCTCATCATAGAAGGCAATTAGGTTAGTCAGGCACGACTTCCCCTGGGTGAATCCATGCTGACTGTTCCTGATCACTTTCCTCTCCTCTAAGTGTTTCATAATTGATTCCTTGAGGACCTGTTCCATGATTTTTCCAGGGACTGAGGTGAGGCTGACTGGCCTGTAGTTCCCCGGATCCTCCTTCTTCCCTTTTTTTAAAGATGGGCACTACATTAGCCTTTTTCCAGTCATCTGGGACCTCCCCCGATCGCCATGAGTTTTCAAAAATAATGGCTAATGGCTCTGCAATCTCATCCGCCAACTCCTTTAGCACCCTCGGATGCAGCGCATCCGGCCCCATGGACTTGTGCACGTCCAGTTTTTCTAAATAGTCCCGAACCACTTCTTTCTCCACATAGGGCTGGTCACCTTCTCCCCATATTGTGCTGCCCAGTGCAGCAGTCTGGGAGCTGACCTTGTTCGTGAAGACAGAGGCAAAAAAAGCATTGAGTACATTAGCTTTTTCCACATCCTCGGTCACTAGGTTGCCTCCCTCATTCAGTAAGGGGCCCACACTTTCCTTGACTTTCTTCTTGTTGCTAACATACCTGAAGAAACCCTTCTTGTTACTCTTAACATCTCTTGCTAGCTGCAACTCCAAATGTGATTTGGCCTTCCTGATTTCATTCCTGCATGCCTGAGCAATAGTTTTATACTCCTCCCTGGTCATTTGTCCAATCTTCCACTTCTTGTAAGCTTCTTTTTTGCGTTTAAGATCAGCAAGGATTTCACTGTTTAGCCAAGCTGGTCGCCTGCCATATTTACTATTCTTTCTACACATCGGGATGGTTTGTTCCTGCAACCGCAATAAGGATTCTTTAAAATACAGCCAGCTCTCCTGGACCCCTTTGCCCTTCATGTTATTCTCCCAGGGGATCCTGCCCATCTGTTCCCTGAGGGAGTCAAAGTCTGGTTTTCTGAAGTCCAGGGTCCGTATTCTGCTGCTCTCCTTTCTTCCTTGTGTCAGGATCCTGAACTCGACCATCTCATGGTCACTGCCTCCCAGGTTCCCATCCACTTTTGCTTCCCCTACTAATTCTTCCCTGTTTGTGAGCAGCAGGTCAAGAAAAGCTCTGCCCCTAGTTGGTTCCTCCAGCACTTGCACCAGGAAATTGTCCCCTACACTTTCCAAAAACTTCCTGGATTGTCTGTGCACCGCTGTATTGCTCTCCCAGCAGATATCAGGGTGATTAAAGTCTCCCATGAGAACCAGGGCCTGCGATCTAGCAACTTCTGCTAGTTGCTGGAAGAAAGCCTCGTCCACCTCATCCCCCTGGTCTGGTGGTCTATAGCAGACTCCGACCACGACATCACCCTTGTTGCTCACACTTCTCAACTTTATCCAGAGACACTCAGGTTTTTCTGCAGTTTCATACCGGAGCTCTGAGAAGTCGTACTCCTCTCTTACATACAACGCAACTCCCCCACCTTTTCTGCCCTGCCTGTCCTTCCTGAACAGTTTATATCCATCCATGATAGTACCATTATGTCAACAGTCATCTGCTGCTGTGGTGCCTATAACTGTTGCAGCATTCTAATGTAGGAGCTGTCTCACCAGTGCCATATAGAGAGAGGGGCTATCACTTCACTGTTCTGGGATGTGACGCCTCTGTGTAAGCAAACTAAAATCACATTAGCTTCTCTTTGTGGCCATATAGCAATGCAAGTTCATATCACTTTTGCACTCTGCAATTCCCTAGGCCCCTTTTCAACATTGCTGCTTTCCAAGTATCTCTCTCCCATTTAATATCTTTCTTCAGATTATTATTCCTCTATTCTGTTAGGTTGCATTTTCCAGTCTGATTTTATTTCTTGCCGATATTTCTAACAACTTCAAGGTATCTCTTATTATTTCTGTCTTCTTTGATATTTGCAACACTTCCCTAGTTAGTATCATCTGTGAATTTAATTATTGTGCTGTTTATCTTTTCTTCCAGATAAATGAGACCAGGTTCTGATCTCACGTATACTAGTTTTACACAAACTTAATTGAAGTTTCACCTGATTTACAATGGTCAGTGAGATCAGAATTGGAGTTATGCTTGTGTGTTTGTGTGAACACCCACAAATGTATAGTGACCTGGATGTTTGTTTTCAGATGATTACTTATTCCTACTGAAAAACTGTCCTAGTATTGAGCTAATTCATTGTCTAACTCAAGAGTGGAATGAGAAACCAGCATTATTATCCATTGGGGCTACGATCCTCTCACTCATTGATACTGATCACAAAGAGCATGGTTTACAACTGTTAGAGGAAATAAACACGGGTGAGAAGAGTAAGTACAGTAAGATGTAATTAACAAACATTTATAGTGAAGTTATGTAAATGTCACATTTCTCTATTTTCATTGCAGTATCTGGGCAGTTCCAAAGCAATTCAATTGTAAATGACAATAAAATGAATACAAAGTTATTGAGGTCACAATCATTTAATTGTGTTAACAAATTTTAATTCAGCTAATTTAAAAACACATAGTTAATCTTTTCCCTTTGTACCATGTGTCCATTGACACTTTCCAAAAAACAAACTCCAAATCCATAAATTATTGTGTCATTGATGCTCCTATTATCCCTAATCTATACTGGAAAGTGATTAAAATCTTACTACTCATGGTACTCCCTTTGATATCAAAAAAGTTACTTTTGCCATCTGCTACAGCCTGCCTTGCTCAGTCCTGTGTTCAGATTAGCACTTTTGGTAGGGTCTACTGCAAGTTCCTGTACTTTCTTCCAGAGTTAAGGACCTTTCTTGGCCATGTAATTTGGCAACTTGGCACATTTGGTTTTTCCCCTTGCAGTGATGATTACTCCCAACTGATGGCCTTATCCTACTCCCGCTGAAGTCAAGAGCAAAACATCCATTAACTTTAAAAATAAATAAATAAATAAATAAAAGGCAGAATTGGGCCACACATTCTCCAGTCTTTCTGCTGGTCGTGGGGTTTCAGACATGATTTTCAGTGCTGTGGTAGGAGGTGCCTTTTAATCTTTATAAATAAAGTAAACACTACTTTTCTGATGGATTTTTGATCAGTTATCTCTTTATTTGGTCCTTGGCCTTAGAATTTATCCAACTGGAAAAAGAATTATTGTTCTGTAGTCATATTATCCCCTAAGATCATGCCTCTTTCTGTTCTTTGTTTAATATGAGCAAAGCAGAAACTGATTGAGGGCAAATACTGTGCCACTACATGATATTTTTTTCTTCATCAGACGCACTGGAACAAGTTATTTTAAATGATACGGTCTGTACCTTGGAAGGTTGGAAGAAGATCGCAGATACATGTGCAGAAAATAAGCATGAAAAATTATCTCAAGAAATTCTCTCGATCCTTACCTCACAGGAAGGAGTGGTTCAGATTTCTCCATTTGATGATGATGATGATGTAAAGATAATGGAACACGTTTTCTTGTAGTTCTTCTGTAAAGCAATTGGTGGAGCTCTAACAACATTCAACCTAAGCATCGTTTTAGTTGCTTCTATGAATTATAGTAAACATTTATCACTCAGAAATAGAGCTGAGACTTCTTTTTGCCATCAAACGTAAATTAGTAGCCCCTTTTAATACGTGTGTGTTAACTGGGAAGGTATTTTCATTGTAGAACAAACTTGGCCTATTTAGTTAATGAATATTGTGAAAGTATGTTTATATATTTCTTTGTATTGAATAGTGCATTCACTTCCCAGTTTTTCTTTTGTTCATCTTTATGCTTCAGTCTCTTTGCTTTTTTGCAGGGAGGGAGGGAATCATCACATGAGTCCCATTGCCAATGAAATTAATAAAATTTTGGGACCTCTGGAAGAAAGGAAGACAGTTGCTTCCTTGGGGCCACATTCTTCTTCAGAGATATGTGTACAGTTCCTATTAACTCCAGTGGGTGTTGCACATGCACATCTGACAATTGAATTACACCATCAGAGACAATCATTAGAGTCTTACTCAGTTCATATTTCTGGCTAAGAGACGGGCATTTCAGCCTTGGGAAAAGGAAGATATTCAAATACGGCCTTTGCCAACAAATAAACTGGGTTTGCATTAGCAGAGCTTTTCAAAGGTGTGGGCATGAGAGCTGGAAACATCAAATACTAATTTAAACGGGAAGAATGCAGATCCGTTTTTATTTATCCTTCCATTTAGTTTAAACTGAATTAGTTCATGATCACTCAAACCACGGTTGTCCTTTACAACCAATTCTTCTATGTGGTCCTCACTACTCATCAATACCAAATCTAAAATGGCATCACCTCTTGTTGGTTCAGCAACTATTTGGTGAAGAAATCTGTCAGCTATCACATCCCGGAAAATCTGGGCCCTACTATTATTAGTAGCACTTGTCCTTCAATCTGTATCTGGGAAGTTAAAGTCTCCCATAATCACACAATTCCCAGTAGAATTTATTTCATTAAAAATATTAAAGAGGTCTCTATCCATACCCAGATTGGACGCTGGGGGTCTATAGCATACTCCAAGCACTATCCACGGGAGCCTTTCTTTTCCAAAGTGATTTTGACCCAAACAGACTGTCTTATCCAGTCCACCCCTTATAATTTCTTTGCAGTCTACCTCATAATTAATATACAATGCCACTCCACCATCTTTGCCTTTATTTCTGTCTTTCCTGAACATCAAATACCCTTCAATATCTGTACTCCAGCCATGACTATTATTCTACTATTTCTGTTATCTCTATTATAACTGGTTTCACTTCCTGCATCAGTACTATTAGTTCATCCTTTTTGTTACCCAGGCTCCTTGCATTCTTGTACATACATCTTAATTGTTGCTCCTTGGCCTTGCCCACATTCCTTGCCAAATTGGGTACAGTCATTCTGCCAGTATCGCCTACCTGATTGTTAGCTTCATTGGTATCGGCACGATCTTTCCCCTTAATGTCCATTCTCCTACCCACTGCTGTTCCTTTCTCCATTGCTGTATCCTTTCTTACTTGATTTACCTCCTTCTCAATGTTAAAATCAGGCATGGATTACATGAGCATTTCCCATCTCCCCTGAGTTCCTAGTTTAAAGCTCTTTTAATGAGTTGTGCTAACCTCCATCCCAGAAGTCTGTTTTCTTTGAGTGCTGTCCCTGTAGGTGTTCTACTCTAGGTGTCGGAGCATCCCGGTGCCGTTGATCGGAGATTTTCGGTATCAGTGCCTGGTTGGGACACAGGTGCTCAGTTGGTATCTCCCATCTCGTTGGAATCTTCCTGAGCGTCCACGTCCCGCACCCCCCTCAGTTCCTTCTAAACTGTCCCTGGCTGAAGACGGAACTCGGGGCAGTGCTGATCCTCTTCCCTGGTCTCTGTAGGAAAAATTAACAAAGAATACAGAAATACTTATTAGTTACATCCCAGTTGTTTCCCTTCTTTTAGTATAGTTACATAGTTAGTTACTTAGTTTAAAAAAAAATACTTTTTCGCTTCAGGCTTGCATCCCGCTGAGACACTCTCCCCAGTAGCGTAGCTAGTGGGGTGCAGGGGAAGCAGCTGCTTCCCCTCAGCACATTTTCAAAAAGTGGCATGCCTGCCAGCCGGTGCTAATCTCCTGCAGGCAAGGGGGGGCAGCACGGCCGGAGGAGCCATGGGGAGGGGGCGGCACGACCGGAGGAGCGAGGGGGGGCGCAGCAGGGCGGCCCACAGCGTGCCCCACAGCCAATGGGGGGGCAGCGGGCGTGGCCAGAGGAGGCAGAGCAGGGGGGGGGCGCAGCATGGCGGCCCGCACAGCGTGGCCGGCAGCTGCGGCCGGAGGAGCGAGGGGGGGGGGCGCAGCAAGTTGGCCCGCAGCCACAGCCGGAGGAGTCATGGGGAGGGGGTGGCGCGGCCGGAAGAGCGAGGGGGGGTGTAGCAGGGTGGCCCACAGCGTGGCCGGCAGCCAATGAGGGGGGCGGTGGGCGCAGCCGGAGGAGGCAGAGCGAGGGGAGGGCGCAGCAAGGCGGCCCGCAGCGCGGCCGGCAGCCGTGGCCGGAGGAGCAAGGGGGGGGCGCAGCATGGCGGCCGGCAGCCAATGGGGGGGCGGCACAGCCGGTGGAGCCAGCCAAGGGGGGGAGGCGCGGAGCCAGAGGAGGAGCCAAAGGGGGGGGGGCGCCTTTTTTATGTTTGCTCCCCCTGCTCTTAGATCCTGGCTATGCCACTGTCTCTCCCCTGCCATTTCTAATTCACAATGCCAGGGGCTTCAGGATTCAAAAAGTGTGTTTCCTGTCAGGACTCCATGCCACGGTTGGATGGGCACTCACATTATGTGAAGTGCCTCGGCTAAACCCACATCCCCGCAAAGTGCCTCCACTGTACAAGCCTCAAGTCAAGGGCTTGGCGCGACAGGGACCTGCAGCTTAAAATGCTTCTCATGGAAAAATCCCTGCAGCCACTTTTGGAGACAGGGAAAGTAAAACCCACTCCCACACGCGCCCCAGCCAGATCTGAACCAGTTGGGAGCGTTGCTTTACCATCTCTGGAGCAGTAAGAAGCACGGCAGTTTCACAGGAGTGACTCTGACAAGGGTAAAAGGTCTCCCGCGAGATCCTTACCCTCTGTGCCGACAGAGCCACAGGCAGGCGCCTCAGCTCTTTCTACAGCCTCAACCACGGCTCCTGCAGAACGCAGAGGCAGGAACCCAACCTCCCGTACTGGGAAGGTTTCCGTGGCACCGAGCACCTCAGCGCTAAAAATAGCTGCGGTGCTGGCTGCGCACTCTGCCCCGATGCCAACAAGGATGTGGGCACCAACCCCCTCCGCGGGAGAAATAGCCGCAGTGCTGGCTGTGTGCTCTGCCCCGGTGCCAGGAAAAACATTGGCACCGAGCCTGCCTCCTGCCCCAGCACCAGTAGTGGACACCCTGCAGGGCATCTCCAACAGACCCGTGGCACCGCTGACACTTTCACTTTCACCTGCTAACGTGCTAGAGCACAGTTCAGGCTCAGCACAGCCCAGGGAGCAGGAGCAACAGTTCCTCACTCAATGTGACCTCTCAGTGCCACCTGAGCCTAACTCTCTGCTTCTGGAAACACAGGGCTCACTCTTAGAACAGCCGTTCTCACCACCTGAACTGGCTACCTTCTCTAATAGTGAACCCGATGTACAGTAACAGGCAGAGTTCTCCCCACCTGCCTCTCCTCCTCCACTGGAACCTCTTCCACCTCAGGCTACGGTCCACAGCCACCAGCCTCAGTTTCCCTACTTCGCCCCCCCATGGGCGGCATCTGGGTTCTCCTACCCTATGCCTTGGCCTCAGTGGTACCCTTGGCCACATCCTCCTACCACTCATCCTCAGACCTCTGTGCCTCGATCTCCAGCTCTGTCCACTTCTAAAGTACCTGAACCCCCTCCTGAGAATGTGAGCTACAAACCATATCCTGACTCACCGAACCCTATTTCTCCCTCTGCTCCGGATGGAGCCCTCTCCCCCCCGCCTCCACAGACCCTGGACAACTGTAAACAATTTCAAGAGCTTTTCAAGAGGGTGGCACTCAGTCAAGACATCCCCCTAGAAGAGGTTCAGGAGACACAATACAAACTCCTCAGAATCCTTCAACCCTCTGCGCCCGCAAAGATCGCGCTCCCTATAAATGAAGCACTCCTGGAACCAGCTGACACTCTCTGGCAAACTCCAGCTTCTTTATTACCAACCTGCAGAAAGGCTGAACGTAAATAATATGTTCCTGCTAAGGACGCTGACTTCCTATTTTCTCACCCACAACCAAACTCTCTTGTCATCAATGCAGTCGCACAAAGGACGAAACAGCCACAATCTCAGCCCACCCTGCAAGACAAGGACCTTAAACGCCTTGACGTCTTGAGTCGCAAGGTTTACACGTCCTCCACTCTACAATTCAGGATTGCAAACTACTCTGCACTCCTTGCCAGCTACGACTTTGATAACTACAATAAACTTTTTGAATTCGCCTCCTACATTCCAAGGGACAGGAGAGCAGACTTTAAATCAATTCTGAGCGAGGGCCAATTGATTTCCAGAACGGCCCTACAAGCCTCTTTAGATACAGCTGACACAGCAGCCCGTACTACTGCAACTGCTGTGGTTATGGGCAGATCTTCATGGCTTTCTGCATCTGGCATCCCTAAAGATCTGCAGACCAAAGTGGAGGACCTCCCCTTTGATAAAGACAAACTGTTTTCCAAAAAAAACGATGAACTACTTCACACCATGAAAGATTCTAGAGCGACACTGCGCACCCTGGGCATTCACCCATCTCTTCCCAGGAGACAATGATACCAACCCTACCAAAGACCGCGCACACAACAATATTATCGGCCTCAATCCAAACCATACGACGTAAATAGGAATCACGCTAGACCCCCCCTAAGCACAGACAAAATCAAGCTCAAGCAACCACCTCCCGCCCATCTGGGAATAAACAACAATTTTGAAACGTTGGTCGAGGGTCTGCGCGACCACCCCTTGATTCCACAGCCTACTTCCCCATTTGGCCACCGCCTCCAGAGTTTCCAACATACCTGGCAGCAAATTACATGGGACCACTGGATCCTCGAAATAGTTCAGTCTGGTTACTCTATCCCATTCATATCCTATCCTCCTACCCTTCCCCCTTCCCCGTCCTCCTTCAGGGACCCCTCTCATGAGCACCTCCTTCGTGTAGAAGTGGCGCACCTCCTCCAGCTAGGCACAGAGGAACCTGTGACGACGCAACATCGAGGGAAAGGGTTCTACTCCCATTACTTCCTGACCCAGAAAAAAAACGGTGGCTGGAGGCCTATACTAGACCTATGCCGACTGAACAAATTCGTGAGGGTACAAAAATTCAAGTTGGTCATACTGGGTACAATAATTCCTGCATTGGATCAAGGGGACTGGTTTACAGCCCTCGACCTACAAGACACTTATTTTCATATATCAATTCATCCAGCTCATAGACTCTTCCTACGATTCACAATCGGTCATGACCATTTTCAATACAGAGTTCTTCCTTTCGGCCTCTCCACAGCGCCGAGAGTCTTTTCCAAAACTCTAGCCGTGGTCGTGGCTTACCTCAACAAACATGGGATCACACTTTTCCCCTATCTGGACAATTGCCTCATCAAGGGCAACTCCGATGGCGAAACACTTCAAGCTACCCATTTCGCCATCTCCCTCTTTCACAGCCTAGGCCTCCAAATAAACATCTAAAAATCTACCCTGACACCTACACAACATATTGAGTTCATCGTCGCTCATCTCGACTCAATCCAGAGCAGGGCCTTGCTCCCATATCACAGATTCCTCGCTATCACACAACTCATACGCACATTCTCTTTTCGTCCCAGGACACAGGCAAGAATCTGCCTACAGATCCTTGGTCACATGGCAGCCACCACCTTCGTGGTCCAGTACTCCAGGCTGCACATGAGATGTCATCAGGGCTGACTCAATTCCAATTTCAATCCCAACAGACACACCTTAGGGATGCTGCTAACTCCTCCCAATGTTATAGCTTCCCTACATTGGTGGACAAGACCAGAAAACCTCTGCACGGGGGTTTCCTTCCAGCAACAATCCCCAACACTCATGCTCACCATGGACGCTTCCCTAATCAGTTGGGGAGCGCATCTATGGGGACACAGGGCACAAGGCCGGTGGTCCACATCAGAGACGCACCTACACATAAATCTCTTAGAGCTCAGAGCAGTGAGGCGGGCATGCCTTCACTTTCTTCCCCTCATAAAGAACAAATCTATTCGGGTCTTAACAGACAACCTAGCATGTATGTACTACATCAACAGACAAGGGGGAGCCCGATCACATTCCCTTTGCATGGAAGCCATCCAACTATGGAATTGGTGCATACAAAATCAAATACAAATCATCGCTTCCTACCTACCAGGCTGCCACAACACTACTGCCGATGCACTCAGCAGGCACTTCTCGACAGAACACGAAAGGGAGCTGCACCCCGCAATACTTCAACAGCTCTTCTTCCTCTGGGGCACCCCGTCAATCGACCTCTTTGCCACAACCCAGAATCAAAAATGTCCCCTGTTTTGCTCCAGAGCGGGACTCGAGACTGCATCCCTAGGAAATGTGTTCCTCATCCCGTGGAACAATTCTCCTGTACACCTTCCCACCAATCCCTCTACTCCACAGGGTTCTTCGGAAGATCGTAGATGACAAAGCCCGGGTCATCCTTATTGCCCCGGCTTGGCCAAGCCAGACGTGGTATCCTTACCTCCTCCGCATGTCCTCCCGTCATCCACGGGCTCTCCCCAACAGGCCAGATCTCCTTTCCCAGAACAACGGACGGGTTCTTCACCCACAGACCCAAAAGCTCCACCTCACAGCCTGGTTCCTTCATGGATCCAAAACCATGAACTAGCCTGTTCAGAGCAAGTCCGATATGTCCTCCTGCACAGTAGAAAAGACTCCACTCATAAAACCTATCTGCAGAAGTGGAAGCGTTTCGCCCCCTGGTGCTCACGTAATCACTTAACACCCAATATGGTGACCCTCCCTAACATTCTAGACTACCTCCTGAAACTGAAACAGGATGGACTTTCGCTCAGCTCCATCAAAGTGCACCTGGAGGCGCTTACCACCTTCCATGACCTCTTAGAAGGTTATTCACTCTTTACCCACCCCACCATAAAACGATTTCTCACAGGCCTGCAAAATCTGTACCCTGAAATTTACCCAACAGTGGCTACATGGAACCTTAACCTTGTTCTTCAAGCTCTCATGAAACCTCCATTCGAGCCCTTGGCTACCTCCTCTCTTCTCCATATGTCCATGAAGGTAGCTTTCTTAGTTTCAGTAACTTCAGCAAGGAGAGTAAGTGAAATAAGTGCCCTGATAGCCCATCCTACCTACACAATCTTCTCCAAAGATAAAGTCACTCTGAGACCACATCCTAAATTTCTTCCTAAGGTGGTATTCACCTTCCACCTTAACCAACCTATATACTTACCTACTTTCTATCCCAAACCTCACAAGACTCCACACGAGGCAACCCTGCATACTCTCGATGTCAGGTGAGCAATCGCTTTTTACTTAGACAGGACTAAGCCATTTTGTAAATCTCCACGACTCTTTGTCTCCATCACCGAAAGGTCGAAAGGTACGGCTATCTCTAAACAACGTCTGTCCAAGTGGATCTCTGACTGCATCAGATTCTCTTACCATATTCAAAATATTCAACCGCCCGAAGGCATTAGAACTCATTCCACTCGAGCTCTGTCGACATCCGTTGCCTTCCTACATAATGTACCCATTTCTGACATCTGTAAAGCGGCTACATGGTCCTCTGAACACACGTTTGCCAAACACTATGCTATCACGCAAGATACCCCGGCAGACACCATAGTAGGCCATACAGTACTCTCTACAGTACTCACTGCTGCATCTCCAAAGTCCTACCGACCATAGTGGGAACTGCTATACATTCACATAGAGTGGAGCACCCACAGGGACAGCACTCGAAGAAGAAGGGAAAGTTACTCACCTTGCAGTAACTGAAGTTCTTCGAGATGTGTGTCCCTGTGGGTGCTCCACTCCCCACCCTCCTCCCCTCTACTTTGGAGTACTAGTATAATCGCTCCACGGTAGAGAAGGAACTGAGGGGGGTGCGGGACGCGGGCGCTCAGGAAGATTCCAACGAGACAGGAGATATCAACTGAGCGCCTGCGTCCTGACCAGGTACTACTACCGAAAATCTCCGATCAACGGTGCCGGGACGCACCGACACCTAGAGTGGAGCACCCACAGAGACACACATCTCAAAGAACTTCAGTTACTGCAAGGTGAGTAGCTTTCCCTTCTCTCCTCAGGTGGAGTCCATCCCATGATAACAGTCCTCTGTCCAGGAATACCTCCCAGTGGTCAAACATCCCAAAGCCCTCCTTATAGCACCACTGCCTGAGCCATCTGTTGATGATCATCATCTTGTCTCGCTTTTGTTCTCCTCCTCTAGGCACAGGGAGAATCCCACTAAAGATTACCTGAGCCTCCATTTCCTTAAGTGTCTTCCCCAGCCTAGCATAGTCTCCCTTGATATGTTCCAATGAGAATCTAGCTGTATCATTTGTTCTCACGTGAAGGACAATCAGTGGATTTTTTCCTGCTCCATTAGGATCCTCTTCAGCCTCAGGTCCACATCCTGTATCTTAGCTCCTGGAAGACAGGACATACACCCTTCTGTTCTCTGGACCAGCTCTGGTGACAATCCTGTCTGTTTTTCTTAGTAGGGAGTCACCAATCATGTCAACCTGCTTTTCCTGGTGATGGTGTGATTCTCTTGCCTTCCTCCTGTTTTTTCTGGCTGCAAGTCCTCTTGGCTTTTGTTCTCCCTTGCAGTCTTCTGCGAGTCATCCTGTATTCTCCTGGGGTTCTGAACTCTGGGTATCTCCATTGGCTCTTCTCCTCTTCTTATAAGACTAGCTGCTCTTTTCTTTTTCCTTGCCCTCTCACCTTCAGTTACTGCCTGCTGTGTCCCTTCTTCATTTTCCAACTCAGCAAACCTGTTCCTGAGCTCTATTTCTCCTTCACTAGCTGGTCTTTTCCTCTGCCTGGTCCTCGTAGTCACATGTTTCCACTGGCCACTTTCCTCATCCAACAGTTTCCCCTCAGAGTTCTTTAGTCCAGCTTGCATCTGCAAGTCTTAACTTTTCCCTTCTGCCTCCTTTGGCCTTCACGCTATCATGTGCCCCAATCCCCTTAGAAACTCAACCATCGTTTCCACTTGTATCTCCAAGCCTCGGATCTTCTTATAGACTTGGGGGCCTGATTCTGCTCTCACTCCCATTTTACACTGGTGTAACACCATTAATTTCAATGGAGTTACTCCTGATTTACAGCAGGGTGAGAGACAAAACAGGCCCTTGTTTTTTTCCTCTCTTATATGTCATGCTGACTCTATAGCTTGACTCCCATTTAGATATGGCTAATACCTTAGTAGTAATACCACTAAGTTACTTTCTGATGAACCAGCCACACTGTTAGAAGGATAAGATGGGGCCAAATTCTGACCAATTACATGGGTGTAAATCCAGAGTAATTTAATTTACCACTAGAATTACTCTTGATTTACATTGGTGTAACAGACAGCAGATTCTGGTCCTAAGAATCAAGACAAAGAACACAAATATAGCAGGCATTCCCACAGTATAAAGCCTGCAGTATGCTGGAAAACAGTACCAAAATAATTTTGATACTTCTCAGAGTGGTTTCATCATTTACTATCTGCAGCATCTGAAAGATGAAAGAGAATTCAGTTCCTTTTATTATAGTGAACAAAACACTGACAGGTTAGCAACACAAAAATAACTGCCTACCAGATCAGGGAGGGATAGCTGGGATAGTGGTTTGAGCATAGGCCTGCTAAACCCAGGGTTGTGAGGTCAATCCTTGAGGGGGCCATTTAGGGACCTGGGGCAAAAATCTGTCTGGGGATTGGTCCTTCTTTGAGCAGGGGTCTAGACTAGATGACCTCCTGAGGTCTTTTCCAATTCTGATATTCTATGACCTGCCAACTCTCAGATATTCACCACACACTACATTGTTGTCTAACCAGAACATGTGATCAAATGGTAAAACTATCTCTTTTCTCAGTATGTGCTGCTTTGTGTTGGCCTATTTACTTGTTAGCTGTTCTGCGGGTAGAGGAAGAGCTGCCAGGAAATTAGCCAGTTTCTCAAGCTACAGAAATTGTTTGTGTCTTATAGGAAGAACAACATAGGCACAGGGCAGACACAGAATTTCCAATGCGGACAAAGTTCCTATTGAAGTCAATGGGCCGTGCGTGCTTTTGAAAATCCTACTAGGCACATATCTGCATTTTCGGTGCCTACTTACCTTTAAAAATCTGGTCCTTCAAGTGCTTTACAAAGCTTCACATCTCCCCCCCTACTCCCCCACCCCCAGTCTGGTAGGCAGTTATTTTTATTGTTATTATATAAAAGGAATTATTATTATTCTCATTTCATAAAAGAGACCAAGTGAGGTTAAAGATCTGTTTTATCATCTCACCAGTCCAATGTTTATGTGGCACCACTAGGAAAGATCAGTTGTAATAATTGAGACTTAACAAGCCTTCCTTAACTGTGAGCCTAACCAGTGGCAATGGGTAACAGTTCATGAATTGTTACAATGACATGTTATATAAAATTGTTTAAGAAAAGATTTAAGGAGGAGGCCAAAATATTGAATTAATTTAAACAGAGAGTGCCTACCGATACTACCCAAGGACTGTCTTAAGATGCAGACTGGTAAATAAGAGGAGTAGGGGACTTTGATGGGTCTATCATCTGGCTGCAAGACTAGGGAGTGAACCCAACTAGTCATGCTCTGCTCCTGTGGTGGTGAGTAGCTAATTATCTCCTGGCCAGATAGGACAGAACTAAGACATAAGTAGACTGAAGGAGCTCTCTTGCAGTAGAGACTGCAGAGGAGGTAGATCTCTCTGGCAGAGAGAAGCTGAGGGCTAGGGTAACAGATGACATATAACAGGGGCAACACACTACTGTAGGGCAAAGCCCTGAGACAGGGTTTTTCAAATAGAAGTTTTCTTCAGTAGCTAAAGGGTGCAGGAGAATCATTTACATTCATTTGGGTTTGTTTGTGATACTCTTGAAAGGGTTTGAACTAGGGCTGTCAAGTGATTACAAAAATTAATCGTGATTAATCACAGTTTTAATTGCACTGTTAATAATAGAATATAATTTATTTAAATATTTTGGATGTTTTCTACATTTTCAAATATATTGATTTCAGTTACAACACAGAATACAAAGTGTATAGTGCTCACTTTATATTATTACTGTTGATTACAGATATTTACATTGTAAAAAGATAGGAAGAGTATTTCAATTCACCTCATACAAGAACTGTAGCGCAATCTCTTTATCATGATAGTTGAACATACAAATGTAGAATTATTATTATTATTATTTTACAGTTTTACACTCAAAAATAAAACAGTGTAAAACAATAGAGCCTACAGGTCACTCAGTCCTACTTCTTGTTCCTCTTTTGGCTTATTGAAGGGGTAAGATTTTTTATCTCAGAAAGTTAGTATTCTGGAGATGGGAGAGGCGAGAGTTGTGCAGGAGAAGGGTGAATTCTTGATGCTGCTCCTGTTGGGTTGAGTTTGGTTTCTGAGCTCACCAGGCTTGCCTCCTGTCCAAAGAGGAGGAGAGTTTCATCTTAGAAATCTTCATTCAGTGTTGGGGGTGGAGGGAGCAAGCAATGACTTGTGCGGGAGGATGGTGAGGGAGATGTCTTGCTGATGCTTCTGGAAGGGTGGTTTCTGGTACTGGGCTTCCCAGGCTCACCACCTTTTACTGAGCTGGGGGGCTCCCTTCAGCTGAGCAAGCCATTGTTTGCAAGGGAGGGTGGATTTAACTTCAGGGGCGCGGCATGTGGCAGGGGAGGAGAGGCTATTGCAGGGAGACTGAGCGCACCAGGCCCCTGTTGTCTATGGAGTACCGCCAGAGTGAGGGGCCAGTCAGGGACAATGGGACACAGTGTGGGGGGGCAGGTGTTGGTCCCCAGAGCGAGGGGCCAACCAGGGGCATTGGGGCACGGCGCAGCAGGGAGGAGGTGTTAGTCTCTGGAGCGAGGGGCCGGCTGGGCACAATGGGGCACGGTGGGGTCAGGATCCCTACTTTGCCAGAGCTGGGATGGGAGCCACTTCCTCTCCTCTCCTTTTCTCTCCCGCCCTCCGTAGGCAGGTTTGGTTACTGTGCCTAACCAGACTCTGTCAGGTCCCTCCACAGCCGATGTCTCCCTCCCCGCCCAGAGGTATGTGATTAACACTGTTAATTTTGTTTTCAGTTACTCACAGGTGTTAACAGCTATTAATTGACAGCCCTAGTTTGACCTTTTGACTTGGTTGGAGGGCTGAGCCACAGACAACTTGTGGCCAGAGGGAGATGGCCACCAGTAGGAGCTGGAGCCCAGGATCCTGGCAACATTATACCTGGATGCCAGGGGGCACTCCAAGGATGAGTATGTCCCACCACAGAGACTGAAAGTGAATGAACCGACACTGGTACTTCAGAAATTATGCCTCATTGTTGGGCAAAATAATGAGAGAATGGACCATTCCACCTGTCTCCCATTTTTGGGGTCCTTAAAAAAGCGGATTCTGGGGGGGAGAGAACAAAAGGGACTTTTACCACCACTGCCATGACTGCGTCAGAAAGATTTTTGCCATGATGTCCAGACCTTGATACTTCAGTGGGGATGCTTGAATGTCACCGGTGCACCAGCGCGGACTCCAACCTGACAGGATTTAGTAATAGGATTTATTGTTTGTATTTTGTATAATTTAGAATGAAGGATAAAGAATAATAAGATAATAATGTAGCATGAATTAAATGCTACATGATGTATGATTTGACCATATCCTGCCAGCCACCCTTTTTAAATAGCAGAAAGGAATGACCTAACAGCCATTGGTAGAGATGCATCAGCCGGAATTTCTTTGTGTCTGGGCTGTGCATTGTCTGTGCTCTGGGAAGAAAGATAAAGGAGTTTGAGGCGCAAGTGGTGTTCTCGTCCATCCTCCCTGTGGAAGGAAAAGGCCCTGGTAGAGACCGTTGAATCGTGGAAGTCAACAAATGGTTACGCAGGTGGTGTAGGAGAGAAGGCTTTGGATTCTTTGACCATGGGATGGTGTTCCAAGAGAAGAATTGCTAGGCAGAGACGGGCTCCACCTAACGAAGAGAAGGAAGAGCATCTTCGCAAGCAGGCTGACTAGCCTAGTGTGGAGGGCTTTAAACTAGGTTCACTGGGGGAAGGAGACCAAAGCCCTGAGGTAAGTGGGGAAGTGGGATACCAGAAGGAAGCATGAGCAGGAGAGTGCAAGAGTGGGACTCCTGCCTCATACTGAGAAAGCAGGACAATCAGCAAGTTATCTTAAGTGCCTATAAACAAATGCAAGAAGCCTGGGAAACAAGCAGGGAGAACTGGAAGTCCTGGCACAGTCAAGGAATTATGATGTGATTGGAATAACAGAGACTTGGTGGGATAACTCACATGACTAGAGTACTGTCATGCATAGATATAATTATTCAGGAAGGACAGGCAGGGCAGAAAAGGTGGGGGAGTTGCATTGTATGTAAGAGAGCAGTATGACTGCTCAGAGCTCCAGTATGAATCTGCAGAAAAACCTGAGAGTCTCTGGATTAAGTTTAGAAGTGTGAGCAACAAGGGTGATGTTGTGGTGGGAGTCTGCTGTAGACCACCAGACTAGAGGGATGAGGTGGACAAGGCTTTCTTCCAGCAACTAACAGAAGTTACTAGATCACAGGCCCTGGTTCTCATAGGGGACTTCAATCACCCCGATATCTGCTGGGAGAGCAATACAGCGGTGCACAGAGAATCCAGGAAGTTTTTGGAAAGTGTAGGGGACAATTTCCTGGTGCAAGTGCTGGAGGAACGAACTAGGGACAGAGCTCTTCTGGACCTGCTGCTCACAAACCGGGAAGAATTAGTAGGGGAAGCAAAAGTGGATGGGAACCTGGGAGGCAGTGAGCATGAGATGGTCGAGTTCAGGATCCTGACACAAGGAAGAAAGGAGAGCAGCAGAATATGGACCCTGGACTTCAGAAAAGCAGACTTTGACTCCCTCAGGGAACTGATGGGCAGGATCCCCTGGGAGAATAACTTAAAGGAGACAGGAGTCCAGGAGAGCTGGCTATATTTTAAAGAATCCTTATTGAGGTTGCAGGAATAAACCATCCCGATGCGTAGAAAGAATAGTAAATATGGCAGGCAACTAGCTGGCTTAACAGTGAAATCCTTGCATGGTGACAGGTTTCCGAGTGGTAGCCGTGTTAATCTGTATCAGCAAAAAAATGAGGAGTACTTGTGACACCTTGTAAATGGTTCATCCTGATTATCACTACAAAAGTTTTTTTTTCTCCTGCTGATAATATCCCACCTTAACTGATTACTCTCGTTATAGTTAGTATGGCAACACTCATTTTTTCATGTCCTCCGTGTATATATATCTTCCTACTGTATTTTCCAGTGCATGCATCCTATGAAGTGGGTTTTAGCCCACGAAAACTTATGCTCAAATACATTTGTTAGTCTCTAAGGTGCCAGAAGTATTCCTCGTTCTTTTTAGTGAAATCCTTGCTGATCTTAAACACAAAAAAGAAGCTTACAAGAAGTGGAAGATTGGACAAATGACCAGGGAGGACTATAAAAATATTGCTCAGGCATGCAGGAATGAAATCAGGAAGGCCAAATCACACTTGGAGTTGCAGCTAGCAAGGGAAGTTAAGAGTAACAAGAAGGGTTTCTTCAGGTATGTTAGCGACAAAAAGAAGGTCAGGGAAAGTGTGGGCCCCTTACTGAATGGGGGAGGCAACCTAGTGACAGAGGATGTGGAAAAAGCTAATGTATTCAATGCTTTTTTTGCCTCTGTCTTCATGAACAAGGTCAGCTCCCAGACTACTGCACTGGGCAGCACAGTATGGGGAGGAAGTGACCAGCCCTCTGTGGAGAAAGAACTGGTTCAGGACTATATAGACAAGCTGGATGAGCACAAGTCCATGGGGTCGGATGCACTGCATCCAAGGGTGCTAAAGGAATTGGCGGATGTGATTGCGGAGCCATTGGCCATCATCTTTGAAAACTTACGCCGATCGGGGGAGGTCCCAGATGACTGGGAAAAGGCTAATGTAGTGCCCATCTTTAAAAAAGGGAAGAAGGAGGATCCGGGGAACTACAGGCCAGTCAGCCTCACCTCAGTCATTGGAAAAATCAATTTTGAAGCACTTAGAGGAGAGGAAAATGATCAGTCAGCATGGATTCACCAAAAGAAATCTGATGAGGTTCAACAAGGACAAGTGCAGAGTCCTGCACTTAGGATGGAAGAATCCCATGCACTGCTACAGACTAGGGACTGAGTGGCTAGGCAGCAGTTCTGCAGAAAAGGACCTAGGGGTTACAGTGAACGAGAAGCTGGATATGAGTCACCAGTGTGCCCTTGATGCCAAGAAGGCTAACAGCATTTTGGGTTGTATAAGTAGGAGCAGTGCCAGCAGATGGAGGGACGTGATCATTCCCCTCTATTTGGCATTGGTGAGGCCTCATCTGTAGTACTGTGTCCAGTTTTGGGCCCCACACTACAAGAAGGTTGTGGAAAAATTGGAAAGAGTCCAGCGGAGGGCAACAAAAATGATTAGGGGCTGGAGCACATGACTTATGAGGAGAGGCTGAGGGAACTGGGATTGTTTAGTCTGCAGAAGCGAAGAATGAGGGGAGATTTAATAGCTGCTTTCAACTACATGAAAGGGGGTTGCAATGAGGATGGATCTAGACTTTCTCAGTGGTACCAGATGACAGAACAAGGAGTAATGGTCTCAAGTTGCAGTGGGGGAGGGGGCGGGGAGGAGTTAGGTTGGATATTAGGAAAAACTTTTTCACTAGGAAGGTGGTGAAGCACTGGAATGGGTAACCTGGGGAGGTGGTGGAATCTCCATCCTTAGAGGTTTTTAAGAACCGCCTTGACAAAGCCCTGGCTGGGATGATTTAGTTGGTGTTGGTCCTGCTTTGAGCAGGGGATTGGACTAGATGACCTCTTGAGGTCTCTTCCAATCCTAATATTCTATGATTCTATTATTCTAATTTGATGTTCCTGTTCAAAATATTCTGTGTAAATTAATTCTGTTTTGTGTGTGAATGAGGAATGGGTGTTAAGGGATAAGTGTGAAGGCCGCCACTGAACCAGATGTTCTAGGGAGCACCGGAGACAGACTCAAGGGCACCAGGAGGCTGGAACATGCTCCTATTGAAATGTCAGAGGAAGGCAAATTGACAGGTACCTATCAATGGGGACAAGATAGCTGTGATCAAAACCAGCCTGGGATAACTCCCTGAGAGACTTAATGAAAGAACAAGATAAAGGATGAGAAAAACAATTTAAGAAAACAAGCACTTGTCAAACAACAATTGATTACAGCATTACAGTGCAAAACTCATTGGTCCCAATGAAGGAAAATCACTGTATATCGCTTTGCCATGAAACTTTGGATTCGTCCTGCCAAGACTTCCCCGGAGCATCGTGTTGTGACCAACAGAACCTGCTCCTACCTACCTGTGATCAACCTAGCTGGCCACTAGATTGATCCAGCCTCTGGACTGGAAACTATAATATCGACTGGCGGGACAGCGTGTGTGTGTGTGTGTGTGTGTAGTGTGATTGACTACATATGCTAATCGTATCTTCAATAAACGCGGCGTATTGCCTTTTCCCATTAAAAAGATCCCGTGTGCTTCTTATAAGCATAACAAGGAGTCCCTGCTCTGTGTTCCCCTTCCTCATGTGTCCCTTTCTATTCCCACCCCCCCACACACACACACTCACTCTATCTACTTCCTGTCTTCTTTCTTTCTCTCCACTTTTCACCTGATCCTGAAATCGACTGCACTGCATGGCACCAATACAGTGAGATGAGATGGCTCATCCAGCTCTGCTTGGTCTGAGAAGCACTAGTGAAGCAGAAAGACATGACCAGACCAACTGTATGATGACCCTGACACTGGAGATGAGCCAGAGTCCAGACCAGGAACAGTCAATAGGTGGACCGCAGGCCAAATCTGGACTGCCAAACACTTGAGTGGACCGCAAAGGTCAAGCAGGCTGAAGCCAAGCCAGGGCTGGAGCCGTACAGAGCTGTGCCTGCTCCGCAGCACAGGGCCCCCGGGTTGCTAGAATAATTTGTATAGTAGGGGTGCTGAGAGCCATTGAACCAAACTGTGAACGCTGTGTATGATTGAAACCACTTCAAGCCAGGTGATGCGACAGCACCTTCTGCATCCCTAGTTCCAGCACCCCTGCAAATGCCCCCCCCACTACATATATTCCTCCAACACCCCCCCAAATACCTCTCCCAGTACACACACCCTCCAGCAGCCCTGTCATAACTATAAAGGGAAGGGTAACAGCTCTCCTGTGTACAGAGACTCCAAATCCTTTTACCTGTAAAGGGTTAAGAAGCTCGGGTAACCTGGCTGACACCTGACCCTAAGGACCAATAAGGGGACAAGATACTTTCAAATCTTGGGGGGGGGGGGGAAGGCTTTTGTTTTGTGCCCTTTGTTTAAGGGGTTGTTCGCTCTTGGGACTGAGAGGGACCAGACATCAATCCAGGTTCTCCCCATCTTTCCAAACAAGTCTCTCTTATTTCAAAATTGTAAGTAAAAGCCAGGCAAGGCGTCTTAGATTTACTTTGTTTTCTCAACTTGTAAATGTACCTTTTACCAGAGTGTTTATCTTTGTTTGCTGTACTTTGAACCTAAGACAGAGGGGGGGGGGGTCCTCTGAGCTCTTTAAGTTTGATTACCCTGTAAAGCTATTTTCCATACTGATTTTACAGAGATGATTTTTTACCTTTTTCTTTAATTAAAAGCCTTCTTTTTAAGAACCTGATTGATTTCTCTTTGTTTTAAGATCCAAGGGGGTTTGGATCTGTATTCACCAGGAGTTGGTGAAAGGAAGGAGAGGGGAAGGGTCAATTTCTCCTAGTTTTAAGATCCAAGGGGGTTTGGATCTGTATTCACCAGGGAATTGGTGAAGGTCTCTCAAGGCTACCCAGGGAAGGGAATTAGCTTTGAGATGGTGGCAGCGGACCAGAACTAAGCTGGTAGTTAAGCTTAGGAGTCCTCATGCAGGCCCCTACATTTGTACCCGAAAGTTCAAAGTGGGGATACAGCCTTGACAAGCCCCCAAAAGCCCCCCAGTACATGCACCCTCCAGCACCCCCAAATACCCCATCCCAGTACACACAGCCATCCAACACCTCCCCAAAGGCTCCCTCCTAGTACATACACCCCTCCAGCACCCCCCAAGTACACACACCCCTCCAGCACCCCCCAAATGCTCCTCCCAGTTCACACACTCCCCAGCCCCCCCAAATGCCTCTGCCAGTACACACACACCCCTCCAGCACCCCCACAAAACATCCTCCAACACCCCCAACTATACCCCCCTCCAACTCCCTCTCCCTTCCCCCATCCCCAGCAGTGCCCTCTTTTTGGGAATTTGAAATACGATAACCCTAAAATGTGGGGATTACAGGCCTACAATAATTTTATTTGAGAAAACCAAAGTTACTACTCTTTGTAAACTCAAAACACATTCAAAACTTAAAACAATTGTCTGAAAATGTTTTAATGCTAATATTTGCATTTATTTGACATTTTAGGTATGTACTTTCTCAAAGTCTCAGATGTAATTTATTACATATTTATTGAAGGTTATTTTTAGATTATACAGTTATTTTATTTTTAATTTAATGCTTTAAAAATATAAGCAATAGGCCCTGGGTATATTACACAGCATTGTATGTGATGGTTGAACAGGGCACTTGTGGTGAGACCTTGGCTATACCTTGACCAAGAAATTTGGACCTTGACAAAAAATTATGGACTGCTCCTGGTCCAGACCAACAAATGTCATGGCTGACTTGCCAGTCCAAAGCATCCATCTGTGACTGACAAGCCACCCTGTATCCTGAGAATATCAACAAAAGCCGTATTCCCCCATCTTTACTATCCTATCTCTTTTCTCCCTCCTGTGTCTGTTTTGTCAAAAACAGGAAAATTACTATGTTTCTGACTCAAAATTGAACAGAACTAATTGTTTCTTCTTCTTCAAGTAGTGCCCCTATGGATGCTCCACTATAGGGCTCTACATGTGTCACTGTACTTCTGATCAGACATCTTTGGTAGCAGTGTCCGTTTGGCCTGTGTGTACATGCTCCCCACTTGTGCTCCACCTCGAGGCTAATTAGTGCTGTGCGGGTGAACCCCTGGTAATGTAGTACCTCCATCTGAAATCTGCACACACTCCATGAGGTTGGTTTCCTCCTTGGTTGCCTTCCTCAAGAATGTCAGAAATCTCATAAATCTGCAGAGCAGCCACCTGGGCGTATGTGCATACCTTTGCAGAACACTATGTGATTACTGGGGCTCTGCTTCTGACGTTAGCTTCGGCTATGCAGTATTATCATCAATAATAGACTCGATTCCGAAGCCCCAACCTCCCATCTGGGATACTGCTCGGAGTCTCCTACAGTGGGCACCCATAGGTACACTACTCGAAGAAGAAGAGGTAGTTACTTACCTTGTTTGGAAACAATGGTTCTTCAAGATGTGTCCCCCTATGCATGCTCCACAACCTGACCTCCTCCCCTTTACTTTGGAGTTCTTGATAAGGACTCTGTGGTAGAGAAGAAATTGAGGGTGGTTTGCGCACGCAGAACTAATTAGCCTTGAGGCAGAGTACGATGGGGAAGAGCGCATGTGCGGGACGAACAGACACTGCTACCAAAGATCTCCAGTCAGAAACACAGGGACACACATACACCTATAGTGGAGCACCCATAGGGACACATCTCGAAAAACCATTGTTACTGCACAAGGTGAGTAACTTTCTCTTCCCCACCAAGAAGGACTTTTTGACAGAGTAATATTCACCATCTCTAAAGAGAAACTATGATAGGTTTTGATTGCTTGTTTTGCCCAACCACCAATTTCAGTTTAAATACTTTTTGCCTTGTTTTGGTTTTTTTCCTTTTGTGTACATTTTCTATCTTTGGCAGGAATTTCCTAGTGTGTTTGCCATGGTAGCAAGCAGCCTCAGGTCTCTGTATACCAAACCTTGTTTAACACTGTTTAATGTTGGACTCACAGGATAATGTTAACACCTTTAACTCTTTGAGACAATTTATTCCATCAAAATTAATACAACAGATTAAGAGATGTTTCAGGCTGCAGCTATACCAATATGCTGATAATTATTACATCTGTCTCTTTTTCATCAACCCAGATTCTACAGCTTTGTAGCTTTCATGGGGACCTGGTTGAAAACAAACTGGCTCAAATGCAAATCTTGTAAGACAGAAGTGACGCTTGCTCATAGGAGGAGGCATTTGGAGGACTGAGCAGAATCTCTGTCTGAAACATCTACAAGGTGTACATACTTAGTACAGGCTCTGGCTCCTATGGTATATGCATCATGGCTCCTGGATTGCTCCCAGACAACAGCAGCAATTTTACTATCTACAATGGCTAGGAGACTGTGGCAATTCCTTTCAAATACACACTCCACAATCCCCACATTTAGTACTGTAGCATGTTGTATGTAGGATTCCCCTCCCAAAGACTAAACACCACTGGCCCAATTCTCCTCTCATTTACACCATTTTTTTTCTGGCATAACTATTGAATTCAGTGGAATTACTTCTCATTTACACTAGGCTAAGTAAGAAAGAAATCAAGCCTACAGATTCAAATTACAGAAAGTACTGGGAGCTCAAAAAAATCTAGGAAAAGTAATTTCTCCATAGAATCATAGAATATCAGGGTTGGAAGGGACCTCAGGAGGTCATCTAGTCCAACCCCCTGCTCAAAGCAGGACCAATTCCCAACTAAATCATCCCAGCCAGGGCTTTGTCAAGCCTGACCTTAAAAACCTCTAAGGAAGGAGATTCCACCACCTCCCTAGGTAACCCATTCCAGTGCTTCACCACCCTCCTAGTGAAAAAGTTTTTCCTAATATCCAACCTAAACCTCCCCCACTGCAACTTGAGACCATTACTCTTTGTTCTGTCATCTGGTACCACTGAGAACAGTCTAGATCCATCCTCTTTGGAACCCCCTTTCAGGTAGTTGAAAGCAGCTATCAAATCCCCCCTCATTCTTCGCTTCTGCAGACTAACCAATCCCAGTTCCCTCAGCCTCTCCTCATAAATCATGTGCTCCAGACCCCTAATCATTTTTGTTGCCCTCTGCTGGACTCTTTCTAATTTTTCCACATCCTTCTTGTAGTGTGGGGCCCAAAAATGGACACAGTACTCCAGATGAGGAGTCCATAACCTAATTGTATTTAGAATATCTTAAGCCGCTGTTTACCATTTTAGTATTATTTTGAAATTATTTATAACAAAATATTTTATTATATCACAGAAAAAATACTCGTACTTAAATTATAATATTGAAATTAGCAATAATCCCTGTCTTTGATACACCTTTTGGATCAGATGTGATCATTTGGCTACATGTGGTCATAAAAGGTCCCATAACAGTTTGGCCAAGACATGTAATCTTTCAGACACTAATTTCAGTAATTATATTCTCCTTATCTCATTTTGCCCAGTCAGCTAAAATTAATATAGTAGTCTCTTTTGTCCTCTGTCCTACATTGTTGTATAATGTTGGTATGTACTGCTAATCTGCTACTGAGTTTTCCCCCCAGAGATGGATGCATTTTATCAATGGGAGAAATTACCCTTTTATATCTTTTACTTATCTCAGAAAGGTATTATGAGTCTTAATTAAGATTCTCTAACTTAAACTGAGTACTGGATTGACCTGATCTCAGAATTGGTAAAGCACAAATATGGGCTAAAGAAGCTGGATATGAGTCAACAGTGTGCTCTTGTTGCCAAGAAGGCCAATGGCATATTGGGCTGTATTAGTAGGGGCATTGCCAGCAAATGGAGGGACGTGATCATTCCCCTCTATTAGGCTAGGTCTACACTACGGCGGGGGGGGGGAGAGGTCGACCTAAGATACGCAACTTCAGCCACGTGAATAGCGTAGCTGAAGTTGCGTATTTTAGGTCGACTTACCTGGCTGTGAGGACGGCGGCGAGTCGACCGCTGCCGCTCCGCCGTCGACTCCGCTTCCGCCTCTTGCCGCGGTGGATTTCCGGAGTTGATGGCAGAGCGATCAGGGATCGATTTTATCGTGTCTTCACTAGACGCGATAAGTTGATCCCCAATAGATCAATTGCTACCCGCCGATCCGGCAGGTAGTGAAGACGTGCCCTTAGACATTGGTGAGGCCTCTGATGGAGTACTGTGTCCAGTTTTGGGCCCTGTGATCTAGTAACTTCTGTTAGTTGCCGGAAGAAAGCCTCATCCACCTCATCCCTCTAGTCTGGTGGTCTACAGCAGACTCCCACCACAACATCACCCTTGTTGCTCACACTTCTAAACTTAATCCAGAGACTCTCAGGTTTTTCTGCAGTTTCATACCAGAGTTCTGAACAGTTATACTGCTCTCTTACATACAATGCAACTCCCCCACCTTTTCTGCCCTGCCTGTCGTTCCTGAACAGTTTATATCCATCCATGACAGTACTCTAGTCATGTGAGTTATCCCACCAAGTCTCTGTTATTCCAATCACATCATAATTCCTTGACTGTGCCAGGACTTCCAGTTCTCCCTGCTTGTTTCCCAGGCTTCTTGCATTTGTTTATAGGCACTTAAGATAACTTGCTGATTGTCCTGCTTTCTCAGTATGAGACAGGAGTCCTCCCCTCTTTTGCTCTCCTGCTCGTGCTTCCTCCCGGTATCCCATTTCCCCACTTACCTCAGGACTTTGGTCTCCTTCCTCCGGTGAACCTAGTTTAAAGCCCTCCTCACTAGGTTAGCCAGCCTGCTTGTGAAGATGCTCTTCCCTCTCTTCATTAGGTGAAGCCCTTCTCTGCCTAGCACTCCTCCTTCTTGGAACACCATTCCATGGTCAAAGATAACCCTGATATTCTATGAGTCTATGTACCAGACTTCAAGATTGGACGCTGCGTGAAATAATACATGAATCTGGTACAGACGGCTGGTAAACACATGAAAGATCGTTTTCTGCTAATCGACCGTGAGAAGTTTGCACAGGGTTACACCTTGTTTCACCTTGTTTGCCTTTATCACCTTGTTTGCCTTTGACCTGTCTCCTGACCAGGAATGAGCTGATCACTATTCCCTGATTAAAACCGGGAACCTGAGAGCAGAAATACGTTTTGGCAAGGCTTTGACGGTCACCGTCAATATGATTGTGTATGGGGTTTTTGACAACGTCTTAGAGATAAATCAGAGGAGAAACATTCTGTTTGACTATATGTGAATATGAAGACGTTACAGCTCTCACTTGTCTTATCAGTGGACCCTTACACAAAAAAGAATTTCTTAGGTGTGTTCCCTTGAGATCTGCTCCCTGACGGCAAGCTATCTCAGAGACCCCTAGGTTTGGTGGTCAACACGCATCTGCACAACCAGCCAGGTGAACACTGTCTTGCCTTGTATCTGGCAGAGCATAACCGTGAAGAGTTTTTTGACTCATACAGGCATCCCCCCAAAAGTGTGTTGTTTCCTAGAAGCATTATGAAATTTTTAAACAAAAATGCCACCGACATTGCGTTTCACACTAGACAATTATAAGACCCGCCCCCCCGCTCTGTTGCCAGCGGCTATCATTGCATGTTTTTCTTACTTCACCGTAGCAAGGGTTTATCTTTTGATCTGATTTTAAAATTGTATTCCAATGACTTAGTGCAAAACGATCGGATGGTGATGAATTTTGTAAAAAATATAAAATGTAAATTCTCGGGCATGCCTAGCCTCACTCAAAACATGTTTCAACAAACCCAGACATGTGTATCTTGCAACGATTTTCATAGCCATGTTACCCAATAAAGCACCCCAGATGAGGGGTTTAAAGACAATTGATGTTTGGTGGGTTTTTTTTTTTAAAGACCAATTCAGAAAAATACACGTAGATATTAATTTTTTTAAATTATAGAAATATTTTATTTAAAGCAAAACATTACCAGTTTTAATTTTTTTTTAGAACATGAAAAACATTACACACTGAGCCATTTGGGTCTTTTAGCCAATTTTTGTTTTTTAGACAGCAAGAAAGCGGTCAGTGTTGCTCGATCAACTCTGGTGTTGGTGTCTGGTGTTTGGTGTCGGAGGTTGAGACTTTCAGGCAGTGGTGAGCTGGAGCTGGTTCGCACTGGTTCGCCCTGTAAAGCTCCGGCAGCTCTCCGCCCCGCCCCCAGCCCCAGCTCACCTCTGCCTCCTCCCCTGAACGCTCCACCGTTCTTCTCCTCCCCCTCCCCTGCTTCCCGCGAATCAGCTGTTCGCGCGGGAAGCCTGGGAGGGCTGAGAAGCTAGCGGCGGCTTCGCGCAGGTGAGCTGGGGTGGGAGGGACACGAGGAGGGTTCCAGGGAGGCGCTGTGTGGCAGCGCGACCCGGCCGAGCAGCTCCGGCCCAGCGGCCCCGGCCCCGTAGCCCCAGCCCCGTGGCCCTGGCCGAGTGGTCCTGGCCCCGTGGCGCGGCTGTAGCGCTGCCAGCCACCTCCAGGCAGCGCAGTAAGGGAGCAGGGAGGGGGTGTTGGATAGAGCGAGGGCAGGGGATTTCGGGGTGGTGGTGGTGGAGTGGATAGGGGTCGGGGCGGTCAGAGGACAGGGAACGGGGATTGAATGGGGGCAAGGGTCCCGGGGGGCAGTCAGGAAGGAGCAGGGGTTGGATGGGGCGGTGGGAGATAGTCAGGGGCAGGGGTTCCAGGGGCAGTCAGGGGACAGAGAGAAGGGGTGGTTGGATGGGGCAGGAGTCCCGGGGGGCAATCAGGAATGAGAGGAGGGGTTGGATGTGGTGGTGGGGGGCAGTCAGGGGACAGGGAAGTGGGGTGAATGGGGCAGGTGTCGGGGGGCATCAAGGAACATGGGGGGTTGGATGGGGCAGGAGTCCTGGGGGGCGGGGGCAGACCACGACCCCCTCGTGGGGTGAGGAGGAGGGAACCGGTTGTTAAGATTCTGGCAGCTCATCACTGCTTTCAGGCATTCCAAAAGATCTCTATTGGCCGCATTGCCCATGACGGAAGATGGTACGTTCAGTTCCGCCATGGCATTCATAAACACATCCCATCCTTTAGGTATGTGTTTGCTAGGAACAGAGTGCATCTGGGTGACGGCCCTGACTAAGTCGAGCATGTTAGAACTATTAACCACAGAGCCTTTGTACACAAAAGCCCCTTTATCGTTCCATTACGGGGGGAGGGATAGCTCAGTGGTTTGAGCAGTGGCATGCTAAACCCAGCGTTGTGCGTTTAATCCTTGAGGTGACCACTTTAGGGATTTAGGGCAAAATGAGTACTTGGTCCTGCTAGTGAAGGCAGGGGGCTCAACTCAATGACCTTTCAGGGTCCTTCCAGCTCTTTAATTTAAACTGGAACAGGTGCAGAGACAAGTACTAGGATGTTCAGAGGAATGGAGGACCTGTCTCATGAGAGAAGACTGGAAGAGCTGGGCTTGTTTAGGGGGGAGGGATAGCTCAGTGGTTTGAGCATTGGCCTGCTAAACCCAGGGTTGTGAGTTCAATCCTTGAGGCGGCTATTTAGGGATTTGGGGCAAAAATCTGTCTGGGGATGGGTCCTGCTTTGAGCAGGGGGTTGGACTAGATGACCTCCTGAGGTCCCTTCCAACCCTGACATTCTATGAAGAGATATTTTTATCCTGGCCCAACTTATTTAGCAATACTAATGCATTTTTCTTATAACACTTATTCATGTTATCCAGCACTTCCTGAGCAACAGAGTCTGAGGTCTTTGGTGTTTCTGGGGGGTTGATAGTCACACACTGTTTCTGTTCCAGTAGAAACAGACTTATTTTCCCTTTATCCGCATCGCTCTGCTTCACATATGTTAGGTACCTTTAAAGCATGGCGCTATAAAGTTTAGCCTTTTCGTATTCGGCTAAGTTAGTCCTTTGAAGAACAGCATCCAGTAAGCGAGTTGCAGTCGTTCTGATATTTTCCTCCGCCAGAGGGGGAGCCCTTACTTGCTCCAACTGGCCGCTGGGCACCAGGTACATTTTTTCTTTATACTCCATTATTGATTAGTCAAAAGCCCCGTTATCAGAGGGATAGCAAAACTTAAGAGAGTTCCGATAACCCCCCCAGACTGCTTCACCAGATGCTTCTTTCTTTTAAGTGAAACCCTTTTATTATACAAAGTTTTTGTAAGCATGCAACTCTTTTTCAGCACACGCACTTGATTCTGTGTCAAAGGTACATTTCTTTTTAAGGTATTGAGTGCTATTTCTGAGATGGCCACTACTAAATCATCAGAGGCTGAACACCGTATAGTCTTCTTTTGCTGCGGGGACGATTTGCTAAGTAATTTTAAAAGGACCAGGTTTCTCTTCACGCAGCTAGACATGTTTTCGGTCAGCAACCCCGGCTGTTAAAAAGGGCGTGCCAATAATTCATCTCTTTTTATATCCAGTTGTTGTTCCTTTCAAAGTATAAACCGGCGGCCAATCTGGAGGGAAAAGATTGTTTCTTAGTCTGTAAGCTTCTGGTGTGGAAGCATTTAAATCCACCACCAGGTAGCCATAAGGTCTTTTGGTAGCATCCTCAAAAGCGTCTAGAAAGAATTGTTCTTTGCCGGGATAGAGTTGCTAAGCTAGCATAGCGATTTGTAATTTATCCCTGGAGTTTTTGAACAGAACCATGTACTTTGTATTTAGATTAATTGTTAACTCCCCCTGATTGGTCAAATCTGCTCGAAGGGACATCCTCTGTGACTGAAACCCATCCTGATTGGTAGAGGGTGGGGGGAGGAGTTCTTAGAGGGGTCACGTCTGGACAGATCACCCCACCCTGGAACACCCCCAGATGGGTCATATTTCTTCTCATCCCATCCTTATTGGTAGAGGGAGTGGGAGGAATTCTTAGAGGGGATCACATGACACCCTTTGCTTCCAGTCATGTGTCCGTCTTGACCCCGGAAATAATATCCTCAGGGTGTGGGTCTTAGGGTGACAGGTGGGCGGGGCCTGAGGCATCAGGGGGCGGGGGCCTATGTTTGATTGATGGTAGGCCCTTTATACTACTAGGGTGTGTGGACAGAATTAATTGCAGGGTAAGGGACTGGCAGTTGCAGGGGTGAGGGAGCTCCTTCAGCAGGATCACCTTCAGTCCCAAAACCATGGCAGTATTCTGCATCTGAACCTGGCGTCGCTCCACCTGACTGCACCTGACTTGGCTGCTGCATGGTTGAATGAGCAGGAGCAGCAGTGCTTGGCTGATGTCCAACAGGTCCCGTTGGGCAGCAGAAAGCCTTCTACCAGAGTGATCTACCTGGTCAAATGGAAGCGGTTCGCCTGCTGGGCCTTGGATAGAGGCATTTGGCCTGAACGAGCCTCACTGCAGTTAATTCTGGGCTACCTTCTGCATCTCAAGCTCCAAGACCTGTCCGTTTCATCTATCCAGGTCCACTTGGTGGCTATCTCGGCCTTCCATCCACTGCTCGAGGGTAGGTCAGTTTTCTCCCAGGATATGACGGCCAGGTTCCTCAAGGGCCTTGAGCGCCTCTACTCGCATGTCAGTGACCCCGGTCCTCCATGGGACCTGAATCTCGTGCTGTCATGGTTCACGGTACCCCCCTTTGAGCCTCTGGCTTCCTGCTCTCTCCTTCTCCTGTCCTGGAAGATCGCGTTCCTGGTTGCAGTAACATCTGCCCACCAGGTCTCTGAGATTAGGTCGCTCACCTCAGAACTGCCCTATACAGTCTTTTACAAAGACAAGGTCCAGCTGAGACCACACTCGGCTTTCCTGCCCAAGGTGGTGTCACAGTTTCATAAGAGCCAAGACATTTTCTTACCTGTCTTCCTAGACGTCAGGAGGGTGCTAGCCTTCTACATTGAAAGGACCAAGCCATTCTGCAAGTCGACACAATTGTTCATTGTGGTGGCTGACAGGATGAAAGGTCGTCCAGTATCTGCTCAAAGAATTTCTTCTTGGATCATTGCCTGCCTTCACTGCTGCTATGATCAGGCGCAGGTGCCACTCCAGCGATTGTAACCACCCACTCGACTGGGATGCAGGCCTCTTAGGCAGCTTTTCTGGCCAAACTGCCTATCCAAGACATCTGTAGGGCGGCCATCTGGTTGTCCGTTCATACAGTCACATCCCACTACACACTTACCCAGCAAGCCCCGGACGATGCTGGATTCAGTAGGGCAATACTACAAGCTCCGAGCCCACCTCCGAGGATACTTGCTTGTGAGTCACCTAGAATGGAATCGGCATGAGCAAGCACTCAAAAAAGAAAAACAGTTACCTACCTTTTGTAACTGTTGTTCTTCGAGATGTGTTGCTCATGTCCATCTATTATTCGCCTTTCTACCCCTCTGTCAGAGTTGACAGCATGAAGGAACTGAGAAGGCAGAGAGTCGTCGGAGACTAATATACTGACGCATGAGCGTGGCACTCAAGGGGGCGATATAGCTGACCCTATGGATACCGCTAAGGCAAAAGTCTCCAACAACTATGCACATGGGCACGCACACACCTAGAATGGAATATACATGAGCAACACATCTCAAAGAACAACAGTTACAAAAGGTAGGTAACTGGGGGGGAGGAGGAGGCTTTGGATCCCTTTGGGTTCCTTTGGTTCCTCCCTATTACATTTGTTGTGTAAAGAGCAAAAGACCCATCAATAACTAGAGACACATTCATCCAGACTTTAGCTGAAGTGAGCCTTGCCATACTTTAGATGTTTCCTTAGCTGGGGGAAGACCTTTTGCATTTGTTTGCCCTTAAAGTGGCCCTTTTCTAACTAAAGTGTACTAGGCGTATGGAATCTGATTCTGCTTCATGCACCTTTCCATAAGTCCTCAAGGAATGAGAAGAAGTGGCAACAGCACTGATGCTGGCTGCCCATCATCCCCCCTTCCTTTAAGTTGCTCCCTTCTTCATGGTTCCTCAACAAGCTTTACTACCAGAAGCTATTATAGACACCCTTTTCCAGAGAGAGCCCTCAGTCACAGATATCTTATGTGATGGGACAAGGTAAGCTATGTTGATTCCCCCACCCTTTACTTTGGGGGCAAAATTTGTGCTGAAAAATAACTTTCTTGTATTTGTTGGGCTTAGAAAATATAACAGCAGTGCCGCTGGTTAATAGTAGGAATTGAGTGGCTCAGAAACATTCTCTGTTGCTTTTTCAGGAAAGTCAAGAAACTTCTGTGATGTTATCTAATTAAAATATGAGCATATAAATCATTGTTGCAACCACTGTTATATATTTGCAGCAAATATTGTACATAGGTTATCAAGTTAGGTGTTTATGAAAAGGTTATGATTTGCTGGTTATGATTATGCTATCTGTATGCATGTATCATTTTTGTATGTGAAGTTATAAGTATTGGCTCTATACTTGGATTTCAAACGTTGGCTCCTCAGGTACCGCCCACGAGGTAACACCCAGCACATGTTGCAGGAACTATTCAAATTGAGTGGCCCATCAAAAGAACATTTAATTGACAGTGGACCATGGGAGATGCCTATCTACACTTAATGGAATTTCCTGCTGTGACTAGGTGAGATGCATGGACATGTGACTTGCCCACATGACTCCAAACTCCATCTTGTTGCTGTAATTATCCACAGTAAGAACAATGGGGTGCCCTCCACATGGCAAAAGCTATAAAAGGCCCTGCAAATCAGGGCCGGCTCTAGGCACCAGCAAAACAAGCTGGTGCTTGGGGCAGCACATTTTTAGGGGCGGCATGGCCGGCGCCAGAATGCCGCCCCTAAAAATGTGCCCCGGCCGCCCTAGCTCACCTCCGCTGCTGCTCGCACGCCGCTACTCGCCCTCCCTCCCAGGCTCTCAAACCTGGGAGGGAGGGGGAGATCCCAAGCGGCCGCGGCGCGCGAAACAGCTGTTTCGTGCGCTGCTGCTCCCCCTCCCTCCCAGACTTGAGAGCCTGAGAGGGAGGGGGAGAAGCAGCGCCCGCGCCACGGCCACTCGGAGTCTCCCCCTCCCTCCCAGGCTCTCAAACCTGGGAGGGAGGGGGAGATCCCGAGCTGCCGCGGCGTGCGAAATAGTCATTTCGCTCGCCGCTGCTCCCCCTCCCTCCCTGGCTTAAGAGCCTGGGGGGAGGAGGCAGGGCTGGGGATTTGGGGAAGGGGTGGAGTTGAGGCGGGGCCGGGGGTGGGGGTAATTAAAAAATGGGGGGGGGGGAGCGGCCAAAATTGTTTTTGCTTTGGGCAGCAAAAATCCTAGAGCCGGCCCTGCTACAAACACCTTCATTTTGTCTTCAATCCTGCTTCTTACCTCTGGAGGAACTTTGCTACAAACTGAAGCTCTGAACAATGGACTGAATGACCCAACCAAGCTCTGGATGTTGTGACAGACCCAGACCAGTGGGGTACAGGAGTCTGGTAGAGGGCAAATATATTGGTCACTGGATGAGTAGTTTTCTGTTCCCTGAGTGACCAAAGCAGGGGCTGCACTAGAGTAATCAGGAACCTGCTAGAACCAGTTAAGGCAGGCAGGCTAATTAGGACACCTGGAGCCAATTAAGAAGAAGAAGCTAGAATCAATTAAGGCAGGCTAATCAGGGCACCTGGGTTTTAAAAGGAGCTCACTTCAGTTTGTGGTGTGAGTGTGAGGAGCTGGGAGCAAGAGGCGCAAGGAGCTGAGAGTGAGAGGGTGTGCTGCTGGAGGACTGAGGAGCAGAAGCGTTATCAGACACCAGGAGGAAGGTCCTGTGGTGAGAATAAGGAAGGTGTTTGGAGGAGGCCATGGGGAAGTAGCCCAGGGAGTTGTAGCTGTCATGCAGCTGTTACAGGAGGCACTATAGACAACTGCAGTCCACAGGGCCCTGGGCTGGAACCCGGAGTAGAGGGCGGGCCTGGGTTCCCCCCAAACCTCCCAATTGACCTGGACTGTGGGTTCTTCCAGAGGGGAAGGTCTCTGGGCTGTTCCCCAACCCACATAGTGAATCTCTGAGGCAAGAAAATCCGCCAATAAGCGCAGGACCCACCAAGATAGAGGAGGAACTTTGTCACAATGTACTCTAGAGACTTAACTTAAACCAGCAGTTTATTCCATCACTGCTACAAGCCTGAACCAAGAACTTTGCCATTACTGTATGTAATTGATTCTTTTAACCAATTTTAACTCTCACCTTTCTTTCTTTCTTTCTTTCTTTCTTTCTTTCTTTCTTTCTTTCTTTCTTTGAATAAACCTTTGATTTTAGATATTAAAGGATTGGCATCAGCATGATTTTTGGGTAAGTTATATATTGACCTGGGTATGTGGCTGGTCCTTTGGGATCAGAAGAACCTATTATTTGATTAGACTGGTTGTAAAGAACCATTCATCTCTGAATCCAGTGTTTTTGGTGGTGATATAAGAACTGGAATGCCTGAGGAAACTACCTTTCTGTTTTCTTGTTAGCCAGTGTGGTGAAACAGGAGTTTACGTTTGTGGCTGGTTTAGTAAATCTTATAAAAGAATAATAACCAGGTTTGGGTTGTGTTTGCCCTATTTCTCAGCAGTTCATCCTGAATTTGGCATACTCAGTTGTGACCCACTAAGGCATGGTTACAACTTCCAAAGTGGTTCTTTTCAAGCTCTTTCTTCACTCCAGGATTCTTTTTACTCTTCCTTTCTCAAAGTCCTTGTATCACAATTATCCTAGAACAACAAAGCATACACTGTAGGAAACTGTCATTAGGGGTATTAGAATGATGGCCTAATAATTCTAGATTCTTCTTTAATGAGTGTCCCTGTGGGTGCTCCACTTTAGGTATCTTGTTGCCCTGCGCTTCTAATCAGAGATTTGTGGTAGCAGTGCCCGGTTGGGCAGCGCACGCACTGTAGCCATCTCGTGCTGCTCCGAGTGGTTACATAGTGGTGCGCAGCCAACCATCCCCCAGTTCCTTCTCTACTGCCTCTGGCTTGAGTCGGAGCAATCAGCAGCACCATCTCTTACCTCAGATAGCTCATAGTTGTTCCTAATAGTGTTAGCTTAGCTGTAGTTAGCTACCCTATCCTCTTGCCCTACTACAATTTCTTTTATTTGTTTTATTTCTTCATTTACCAAAAAACCCAAATCTTTTTCTCCCTTTACCCTCCCCTGTCTCTCCGACAGGTACACAGTTATAGCCTCAAACAAGGTTTATCTCTGTTTTTTTCTTTAAGAGACCAACTCTCTCAAGTATGCCTAGCTCACCTGACTTTAAAAGCTGCCTGACTTGCAGCCTCTCCATACCAGCCTCTGACGGGCATGCATAGTGTGTCTGCTGCCTCGGTGAGACACACATTACTCAAAAGAGCCCACACTGCAGAAAGCTGACAGCCAGGGCAAGAAAATCCAGGGATCTCCAACTTAAGTTCCTCATGATGGAGAAATCTGTCAGGCCAGCCTCCGACCCCAAGTCCAGAACTCTCCCTGGCCAACGGTTGCCAACGGCAGCCTCTGACAGGGGCTGCGCTCCAACAATGGCTGGCAAGGAGCTTGTTCCTAGAAAGGCTACCAAAAAGCAGTCGCAGACATCCCTGCACCGAGAATCACCTAAAAGAAAGTGATTCCAACTGAAAATCTGTCCCGGAGCGCCGGACCGCGAAGCACTGGGAATGTCCAGTACAGACAGTTCCCAAAGAGCTAAAGACCCTATGCGGGCAAGCTCAAATGGAGGTTCACACAGTAAAGTGAAACCTTCCAGCTCAGCACCCATGGAGCTGAAGAGGTCTGACAAGAAATATTATGTGCCAGCAAAAGGGGCTGAATTTCTATTTACACACCCCGCACCAAACTCTTTGGTAGTGGAGGCGGTCAACCAAAGGGGGCAAACAACATCAGTCCCAAACAACCCCAAGCAATAGGGATTGGAAAAGGCTAGACCTTTTTGGACAGAAAACCTATTCCTAAGATACACTTCAGTTCCACATAACCAATTATGTGGCCCTACTGGCTAAATATACACACAATCTGTTCTCCAAAATAGCAGAATTTATTGAAAATTTACCTGAGGACAAAAAAGAACAATACAAGATGAACATTTCCGAAGAGTCTCTAATCACCAGGATGGTCCTACAGGCATCTCTTGACTCTGCGGACACAGCAGTATGATCCATTGCAACACCTGTGGTCATGCACCGTGCATCTTGGCTCCACCTCTCCGGGTTCCCAAGGGAGGTCCAGGCGATGGTTGAGGACTTACCCTTCAAGGGTCAGAAACTATTTGCAGACAAAAACCGATGTGTCACTACACACCCTAAAAGATTCAAGGGCGACCTTAAAAACCCTGGGCATCTATGTACCTGCAAACAAAAAGAAACAGGGCAGGTTTTACAGTCAGAGATTCAGGTCAATGCCATACTCTCAACCCCACATACAGTATGATCAATGGCATAAACAAAGATAGAACAGATGTCGGCAGAACCAAGATCAGCCTTCGATGTTTCAACAATCCACCTCCATACAACCATTTTGAAGGTGTGGTCAAGGGCACAAGACCACCACACTCTCTAACTCCGGAAGCAGAAACAGCCCCCTGTCCAATCAGAGACCACCTGTCACCATATTACCCTTACTGGAACACCATCACAACAGACAAATCGGTTTTAGAGATTATCCAAAAGGGTTACTCCATCCCCTTTATTTCTATCCCACCTACCTACACCACTTCCCCATCCCCTTCAGGGACCCCTCTCATGAGCACCTGCTGCAACAAGAAATAAACCACCTCATGCAATTAGGTGCCGTGGAACCCGTGCCATTGCAACACGGGGGAGAGGTTTTCATTTACACTATTTTTTAACTCAGAAAAAGGCTGGTGGGTGGAGACCCATCCTGGATCTACGCAAACTCAACAAATCCATAAGAACACAACCTTTCAAAATGGTGACTCTAACTACAATAATTCTGGCACTAGAGAAGGGAGATTGACTCTTGGCCCTCGACCTCCAGGACATATATTTTCATATTACCATACACCCGTCACACAGAAGATTCCTGAGATTTACCCTAGGGAAACAACACTTCCAATACAGAGTACTACCCTTCGGCCTGGCCACTGCTCCATGGGTCTTCGCCAAAGTTCTTGCTGTTGTTGCAGCTCACCTCCATAGACACAGAGTAATGATATTTCCATACTTAGACAACTGCCTCATAAGGGCACCAATGCGGCAAGAAGCAATAAACACCAAGCAGGACATGATAACTCTTTTTCATGAACCTAGGGTTGCAAATAAACAGCAAAAGTCCACACTGGTTCCTGTCCAAAAGTTGGAATTCATAGGAGCATGTCTCAACTGTCTAGCAGCAACAGCAACGCTACCCCAACAATGCTTCCTCACTCTAATTTCAATGGTGAGAGACAGCCCACAAACATCTGCCAGAACATGTTTACAACTCTTGGGTTATATGTCGGCAACAACGTTTGTTGTCAAACATGCCACACTCCACATGAGATGCTTTCAGGCCTGGCTTTGAACAGTGTATATATCACACAGACACTCTCTCAACAGACAGCTCACAATGCCACGCAGAGTAAAAGACTCTCTAACATGGTGGACACATCCAAAGAACATCTGTTGAGGAGTCACTTTTCAACAAAGAACTCCAGCCATGGCAATCGTGACAGATGCTTCCCTAATAGGTTGGCGGGCACACCTACTGAACAATACGGTCCAAGGCTGCCGGGCCCCAGTGGAGTCCAACCTGCACATAAAATTACTGGAGCTAAGGGTTTATCACTGAGCTCCATTAGAGTCCACCTGGCAGCCATCACGGCTTTGCATTCTCCAATAGAGGGTTATTCTGTTTTTGCCCACCCAACAACAGTGAGGTTCCTCAGGGGAGTTTGGAAATCTCTATCCATCAGTCAAACATCCTACATTGGTTTGGGACCTCAATCTGCTTTCTAAATGCCTTACAAGACCACTTTTTGAACTGATGGCTACCTGCTCTCTGCTCCATTTATCAATGAAAATAGCATTCCTGATAGCCATCACGTCGGCACCTGATGATCAAGGTGCTAAAAGAGAACTTGAGGAAGACAAGGCTGTTGCAGAGAAGCTAAATTAATTCTTCTCTTCTGAAAAAAATTAAATAAGTTCATGGAGGATAGGTCCATCAATAGCTATTAGCCAAGATGGTCAGGGATGCAACCCCATGCTCTGAGTCTCTCTCAACCTCTGACTGCCAGAATCTGGGACTGGACAACAGGGAATGGATCACTCTAAATTGTTCTGTTCTGTTCATTCTCTCTGAAGCATCTGGCATTGGCCACTGTCAGAAGACAGGATAATGGGCTAGATGGGCCATTGGTCTGATTCAGTATGGCAGTTTTAGGTTCTAATTTAATAAATATTCCTGGCTCTGCACACTTATTGTATGACACTGGACAAGTCACTCAGGCTTTCTGTGCCTTAGTTTCCTTATCTATAAAATGTAGCTAGTAGCTTCGCAGCAGTACTGTTTGATCATTAATCATGAACGTGTAATGTACTTGAGTTCCTAAGAAAGATGCTGCTATAAATCCAAAGTTTTCTTATAATTGAATTTGCTTAGAGATGGGCCTGAATCAAATACTTGGAATGTGAATGCACTCTCCACCCCTCATATTGTGGCCTGTTTAAAACTCAAACCCACACCTGAATTTTGTTGCTCTGGACCCATCACTGTTGTTGTTGTTATATATGGCCCAGATGATTCACATTTCTTCAAATGTAAATTCACAGTTTAAAAAAAAACACCTAAAAACCACTAACTCCTATTAGAATCCAGTAATAAGTGTGGATAAAGTCACCCATCAACACCACCAGCATCAATCACATGGCTACAGATTCGCAGGAGATGGTTACGGACTGACTCTTTGTAAATAATGTAATAAATGCAAAAGAAAACCAAAAGCAGAAATGCTCAGCAGAGCAGCAAGCTAGCAAGCAATGATAAACATTCAATCCGAAATCAGGTGAGTACCTTGGGTAAGGACTTCTTTTTTATTCCTGTGTTTGTACAGTCCCCAGTACAATGGGGTCCTGGCCAATGCCTAAGGGTCATAGGTGCTACAGCAATACACATCATCATCATCATCATCATCTGGGGGATTAAATCCTATGGGTTTAACCACTGGGGGGGGAAAACGCACTATGGGAACAAAACATTTTATTCATAGGTTGCTATTTCATAAAAATGTTAAAAAAAAAATCTCTTCCTCTGTTACGAAGGGAGGGAGGATGAAAATCTCTGACTTATTCCCATAAGAGCCTTAAATTGAATGGACACAAATTTAGTCATAAATTTAGTCTTAAATATAAGCATTGTAGCTGAAAATGATGAAAGTATCTGAAAGTTTTCCATGATTTTTTTTCACATTACAGGGAGGAATGCATTTTTCATAAAACAATATTGTCAAATTGACTTGTTAAGGGATCCCTGCTGTGAGACCCTGCAAATGCTGATGTTTATTTGTATTGTACTAGCACCTAGAGGCACCAAACAAGGTCAGAGCCCCATGGTGCTAGATGCTGCACAAATGTGTAATAAGAGATAGTCCATACCTTGAAAAACTTCTGTTCTAAAGCACAAAGAACAGACAAAAAGAGAGAAGAATGGAATACAGTGCTCAAGCAAAGCAGTCAGGGTGATAGTAGGCACTTGTCCTGGTTCCTTTTTTATGTCCTAAAACACATAACATGCAAGGGGTGAGGGAGAGAGAGACAGTCTAATCAGCTGGAATTGTTTCTAGGGAGGGAGATTGAGATTTTATAGATAGCTGGCCCACTTACATAATGCTCATGAGCTCCATCTGGGAAGGAGTCAAGGAGGAATAAAGGTGTCTTTGCACCTCCTCTGTTTTGGGGCCAATGTGGGTTTGAGATGCCTCAGGCCTGCCTCAGCTTGTGTCAAGAGTTTTTTTCTGGCACCTGGGAATAGTCAGAGGGCAGCAGTGTTCTGACCATGTCTTTTTTCCCTGTCCATACTCCCTACATACCTCTAGTTCTGGAAGGTGCAAGGAGAGGTGGCCTAGAGCTCTATGCCATGTTAGGACTTCTATGCTGGAGAAATTCCCTGGTGGCAAAAGCCACCAGAATTACTGGCCCTTTATGACAATGAAGCCAGTGAAAAGGGGATGTAGCACACCAATGAACTGGAACTTACATAACTGAAAGAGGATTTAGGAAAGCTTGTTGCAGGATCATGGGAGCAGTGCATGTTAGCAAGGGTAGTATGCTGTAATTTTCAGTTTGTGCAAGAAATGAATAAGCCCAAATATTAGTAGGTTGACAATGCTACAAGGATACTAAGACTCTAAATCTATGAGTGGTTGCTGTCCGCCTGCTTTAATGTCTGTCTGATAATCATCTGTTTGAGAAATTTTAATTTGGTTCAAGGCTTAGTATTCATAGTACCTTCAAAGAGGATTTATAATCTTTTACTTAGTCCTGACGCAGATATCATCTCAATTCTGCTTTATCACCTTTAAGCAGCATTTTTTTCCTACTGATCAAAAAAAGCTGTTTGCTGCTTTGAGTATCTTTCATAGTGACCCCACTTTGTTCTTCCCCTTTAGTGTTCCTGTTTTGGAGCCACCAGTCATTATTTTGGATCCTATTCCTGCTCTGTATGATGTGGCTCTGGCCTTATTTGAACCAAATTATTGTTGTTATTTTTAGAATATGCTGACAACCAGTAGCCTGTGTGCAGTGAGTTTCAGTAGAGAGAGAGATGATTGAATGGGCATGGAGACTGAACTATTATCTGTTCCATAAAGATGGTTCCTGCAGCCTGGATTGAAGTGCATGGTGGAGTGGCAGTGTGTGGTGGTTTCTGCCCATATATGATCTGGTGCTGAAAAAGAGGTTATTCCTCAGGGCTGTGAAGCTGTCATCTTTCATGAACAGCTATACTCACTTTAAAGAATACCTACAGTAATGTCAATCTTTTCCCCCAATTTAACATGGAGGATAATTTCCTGTTGCTAGTAACTAGCTTTATATATCTGTTCTTACCGATGCATGTGCTGTTAGTGTCATCATCAAAGCTATTAAATCTAAGGTGGGGGGGTTGTTAGTAGAATTTCTTCATACTTAACTTTGATGAAGCAGAAATATTGTTCTTTAGTCCTAAACATGTTCTTTGGTATCTTGTCATTGTCATCTCTTTTTAAAACAATACATTTTTTGTTCCATCAATGAAGGGACCTGAAGATTATTCTAGACTTTACTACACTTTGCTTTGGAAAACCAAGTAAACTTTGTGGTTAGAATGTCAGACCATTTACTGAATATTGATTGGCTTTACTGATTTTTGTTTCTCTCATACCTTAGTCCAGGGGTCCTCAAACTTCATTGCATCACGACCCCCTTCTGACAACAAAAATAACTACATGAGCCCAGGAGGGGGGACCAAAGCTTGAGCCCACCCGAGCCTTGCCAGCTCGGGCGGGGCTTGGGGGGCAAAGCCCAAGCCCCACCACCCTGGGGCATGGGAGCCAAAGCCAAAGTCCAAGGGCTTCAGCCTCAGATGGTTGGCCTATAACCTGAGTGTGAAAGTTACTAGTGACCCCCCTTAACAGAGCAACCTTTATGTCAACCAGTGGCCATTAGGGGAAAGCAGACACTTCAAGTACACAGTAGCCTGAACTTTTCAACTGTCTTCCCTTTCAAGGCCTTAAGGTAGTTGAAGCTGGTCCCAAGCCGGTTTTCACTGACCAGATAACAAAAGCACGGGTCTGACAACCACCAATCAAGTGTTAACACGGCAAGGACCTTTGTCTGAATGTGTATAAAGGATCTGTAAAATGTGTGTAAAACAGAGTCTTTGTACCAAGGTGCAAGGCTCTCCTTTCTTCTGCAGAATAAAGCAACTCCTCCTTATCCCTGTCTGGCTGTTATTGGCTCTCAGCTAGGTGGACCCAATATTTCAGTGACAGTTACTGGCGACTCCGCCGGGACTCTCCTAGCTCGGACATTGGACTCCGGACGGCTGCGGCGAACTGGGAACAGCGCCAACGGGGTGTTTTGCCCCTTTCCTTTTCTTCACCGCGGCCCCTAGGGTTCGTGTTCCACTAAGGTGAGTCCTAATAGGATAAGGAGACAGTATCTGGTTTTGGTTTTGGTTAACCAGTTAATAAATTTCTGTCTTATACATTTGGGTGTTAGGTGTGTGGACGGAACTGAGCCTCTCATTCATAATTCCTCAAAGTGAAAGCCATCGCGTGCGATGAAGCTCTGAGGTCAAATTGGGATCCTTCTGTCCCATCCCCTGTAGCGGTCAGTATTAATAGAAATTCTTGTAATAGGATCCTATTAGGCCATAATTCCCTCTGTTCTCTGTGTAATTCTGTTAGAGTGTCAGCAGGCAAATGGGTGGGTCTTTGGTAAAACCCTCTAAGAATAGTCCTTTGAATTATATGTTAAGCAAATTACCCTTACCCGGTGTTCAAAAAGGGATGTCAAGAAAGCGTTTTTTACAACTTTGCACCCAGGACTGGCCAGCCCTGGGGACTGCATGGCCTGAGTATGGCTCCTTTAATATTCCTACCCATTTAACCCCCTTACGCCTGACATTGGAAAACCAAGTGCCGGGGCAAATGGACTATTGGTTTTTGTGGGACGATGAGGCTCATCATCGCTTGAAGAAGGTACAGATTCAGGCCCCTCTATTCCCGAAAGCTTCTGCCCCTCACAAGGCTAATTATTGGGAGGATATCCCCCCCCATGTATTGCTCTAGACCACAGCCACCCCCGGCAGCAGCATTACCAATTGCGGTGGACCCGGTACCCTCCTCAACGGAGCCCGGGACAGCAGGTCTACCGAGACAGATCCCGCCAACAAAAATTAAGGACGCCACAATGCAGGTCAGCGAATCAACTAGTGGAGCCACCAGCAGTGGGTACACTACTTCCCTGCCTGTTCCCATCCTTAGTCCGTCCCATACAAGGAAGGGGGCACTCTATGGGTACGAGGTAATTAATATCCAGGCACCCCTCCGGACCATCCCAGTCCCTACAACGGATGGGAATGTTGTAAACCATTATGTTCATGTCCCCTTTACCACTGCTGACCTTATGAACTGGCAAACCACTACGCCTCGCCTTAGGAACGACCCGGACGTCGTTCACAGGCGATTCCGTGCCATTTTCCAGTCTCATAATCCTAATTGGCAAGACGTGGGCCAACTTTTAGATTGCCTATTGCGCACGAAAGAGAAAGAGCGGGTACTAAGGGGGGCAAAGAAGGCTGCAGAGGCTGCCAACGACGGTCGCAATTTTATAAGGCTCGCCAATCCGCCCCATTGGAACCTGAATGATTTGACCCAACAAGCAAATCTAAAAAAATTCCTAAACTATATTTTAACAGGCATAAAACAAGCGGAAAAAAAACCTTTAGATTGGACAAAGGTTCATAATACTGTGCAAGGGAAAGAAGAACACCCTTCTAACTTTTATAAAAAACTTTGTAAAGCATTTTATATTCATACTAATATAAATCCCAAGGCCACGAACACACAGTCCCTATCTGGCTGTTATTGGCTCTCAGCTAGGTGGACCCAATATTTTGGTGACATGAGGTTCCCAAACTATTTTTGCTGTGCCCCCCTTCAGAGATTCATGTAGGTGGTGGGCCTATAACCTGAGCCGTGCCACCCAGGGTTGAAGCCCTCTGGCTTTGGCTTTGACTTTGGCCTCGGGCAGTGGGGCTTGGGCTTTGGCCCCAGCTGGTGGGGCTTGGGCTTCACCTTCAGCCCCAGGCCCCAGCAAGTCTAATGCCAGCCCTCGTAACCCCATTCAAAAGGGATTGTGACCCACTTTGAGATCCCAACCCACATTTTGAGAACCCCTGCCTTAGTTGTTATCCTGGCTTTTGTAATTTCAAGTGTATAGGGTTGCAATTCCTTGTTAGCTGCTTTGCACTGAGTAGCTGCCAGAATCTATAAGAAAAAGACAGAGGCATTTTTCACTTTTTTAAATAGTTGCATTGATCCCCAAACAGTCTATTCATTTTTTTTTAATTGCTCTCTTTAGACTCTGTATTATTTGGGTCCAACATATTTCTTCTTAAACAATATTTCTGGTCACTTTTCATATGTGCTGATGTAAATTTCTTGGCATTACCGCATTAAGCCAGGGGCTCGAATGCCAGAGGCCTGTCAAAGTAAGAGGGGTGGGGACAGCTGTCCCAGCCAGGAGGTGTGGACTCTCCCTAAGGGTCCCTGGTCTGGTTTAACCTGTTCCTTCCCACTGTTCAAAGATAAAGCTAAATAGGCTCCATTAGGAGCCTTTGTTATTTTAAGTGCTTAAATGAGAGCTGAAATAACTTATGGTGGGACAGCGTTTCTGCCCAGCCTACTAAAAGCTGACAATCACTAAGAGACTGACCTGCAGAGGTCACAGCAGAGAGGCAGGTGGCAGCCGGCGGGAGCGATGAGCAGTCAGCTGGCAGGAGTGACGAGCAGGCGTCTGACGGAATGAGCGGCTGGTGGGGCAGCTAGTGGAGAGGAACCACAGCTGGCAGGGTGGCTAGCAGAGAGGAACCGCGGCTGGTGGGGTGGCCAGCCAGAGCAAGTGCTCAGATGGCAGAGCAAGCCTGCCCCCCGCCCCTCCCCGTCCTGGGAAGGGAAGAAGAGGCCCTGCTGCAGCTGGCCTCTCAGGCATGGAGGAGCAGAGGTGGGCTGAGGGATCAAGGGGAAGAGGTGGGGCTGGGGACAGCCAGAGTCAATGTGTAGCTGAGGGGGGAAAGTTGATTTAGAAACTGGGTGGTGCCTAATGAATTGCTGGCCTTGAGGGATGGGCAGAGGTAGGGCTGGGGAGGGGGAGAAGAGGGGAAATGATACAATTAATTAGAGTTTTTGGGTTTGGGAAGAACCTTCCGTACTCTCCCCCATCAGACAGTATTTTATATAAAAAGGTGTAACTTGATCTTTGCTGGGTCCTCTAGTGTACTCTCCTGTATAATTGTCCCACACACCCTAGGGGTGGGCAAGGGGAGTTAAAAAATCAAGAAACCAAAAATTCAACATTTAAAAGGAAATCTCATGATTTTTGGGGCCAATCTCATGACCTCTTGGAGTATGACTCAATTTTGGGGGTTGGCAATGCTGATTTTGCTCTGTAGTTTGAAAGTGTGAGAGACTGATGAGTTGGGGACTAGAGGGATACAATTGTAGAATGGGACTCTGGACAGTGTTTCTATAGTGATTTTATTGCCCAGGATAGGAGTTTAATTATCAGGATTTCTGGGCTGAGTATGAGGGCTTTATTAAGGTCTACACCTGGTAGGACAAGTGTGAATAGGCACCTGTGCTCTCTGTAAATAGTTAATAAGGTGCCAGTAGAGGGCATGCAAGAACATGTAGTATAGTTTGTGGCTTTTGTAGGACCAATAAAACTTCTTGTCATGCACTGCAAATAACTTTCTGTATCAGTTCTTTACAGTCAGTTCCTAACAAAAACAACAAGGAGTCCGGTGGCACCTTAAAGACTTGCAGACTAACATGGCTACCTCCTGATACTTGACACTGTGCAAGTTCCTAACAAGGAGCTTATCACACTCAGCTCTTTTCAAACTGATTTGAAAAATGAGACAAGTCAGTACTACTCTAAGTGGACAATTATCACTAATTACACTGCTCTACAGCCAAAATGCTTCTGAAATAAATGTAGT